>NC_134484.1:165466790-165696790 GCF_040206685.1 Ascaphus truei | reverse complement strand
TGATGAGATATTAATTGCAGCTGCTTTAACACAATGGTAGATGAGCTAAATAGTCGTGTGCAGTTTTTAAGTTATGAAAACAATGACATAACATATGATACGTGTGCCTCATTATGCTGTCTGTATATGACTTAAAGCAAAAATGGACCTTTTCATAAACAACTATAGATGTGTTAGTGCAAGTGATGTTTGTAGGCCGTTGCATGCAATATATTTGATGCATGCTTAAAATAGGCAGTAATGTCATGTTTGTCGGAGTAAAATAAATAAAATACACAATAATATTATACATATTTATTTTCTGTACCTGTAGCTAGTAATAATTTCTCATTAACATGTGTTACACATGTGTACTACCCTGTTGTTCCCCATCTTCGCCCACCATCAATTGCTTCCACTGCAGCAATGCATTTTGGGAATTCACATGTAAATGAGCACACAATGGCACGTGCTATATTAGTTACTGCTTTTAGTAGGACTACAACATATATGTCTATTTTGAGATATATATATATACAGAATCAGACATATACATATATAGATGCAGGTATGCTTATATTGTGAAGACAGTATAAAAAGCAGTGTAAATATGCAAAATAACTGTAAGCAACGACACGCCTAGTACATTAATATTTCTCACCTGGTGGAAATTGTGAGGGATAAATTCCTATATCACGGTCACCAGGTAAGCCTTCCACGACGACGGGAAGTAATTTTGCCCGAAGCAGCTCCTCCAATGGACTTAATATGAGACGTTGTGGTGTCGGCCCACCTCCAGTGTCAGTAGCATGCACGCGTTGGTGTTGTATTTTCTTTTTCAATTTGGACCTAATATCATCAAATCTCTTGTGACAATTCCGCTTGTCCCTCACATGATTCCCACACGCATTGACACCAATGACTATTGTGTCCCACATTTCTTTTCTGCTTGCTGAACTTGTCCGCCCTTGAAAAACATATAAAATATATGAGGTAAATTAATAATAATAGAAGCACCAGTTTCCTACACTGCTAGCTGTTCCAAGAGATAGCAAACATGCTGTTTTATGTGTAATATGTGAAGCACATGAGCATTCACTACTAAACCTATACATGTAAGCAAGGTTGCATTCATATTGTATGCAGTTATGGCAAATTGACCGCCTGTGTTTAGTTGTCCTTGTAAGGCATGATAAAAAGCTGTGTTTCCAGACTAATTAACATAGAAAGATATTCTGAACCCATATTTGCATATGAACAAAACTCAGATGACCTAGGATCACATGTATTTGAATAATAAATGTAAAGGTACACTTACCTAGTAAATGTCCATATATACTGTCATAGTGCTCCAGAATGCCAGTGACAAGAGCTGTATTTTCCTGGTCATTGAAGCGAGGATTACGTGGCTTCTCCACACGTTTCTTCCGAGCAGGTTTAGGGTCAGAGCTTGGCTGGTGCTGACTGGACTCTCCTTCTTCCAATGGAAGAGACTCCAAAAGCTGCCCACCAGCAAGCACGCCACCACCATCCACCCCATCAGCAACTGCGCCACCAGCAGCACTCACAGCACCAGCACTCCCACTCCTAGCACCAGCACTCCCACTCCCAGCACCAGCACTCCCACTCCTAGCACCAGCACTCCCACTCCTAGCACCAGCACTCCCAGCACCAGCACTCCCACTCCCAGCACCAGCACTCCCACTCCCAGCACTAGCACTCCCACTCCCAGCAACAGCACTCCCACTCCCAGCAACAGCACTCCCACTCCCAGCAACAGCACTCCCACTCCCAGCAACAGCACTCACACTCCCAGCAACAGCACTCCCACTCCCAGCAACACCACTCGGTGCACCAGCAACATCACTCCCCTGAACAGTACGTTCACTCCGACGCATACTCGCACGAGTAGCACTCCCACTCCCACCAGCATCACTCTTCCCACGCTTTGCGGGCATACTTCCAGCACTCACAAAAAACAGACAATAAATGTACAGCCAATCACACGAAACACTTCCACATATAAAACAAGACAAAGATGTAAACAAAACAACAATGGACAAAGCTCACCCAATACACAACAAGTCTCTCCGTCAATATGCAAATGTTCAATCAGCCAGCTCTGTGCGTCTCTCTCTCTCTCACTCCCAACAACACAGAGAATGATTAGCAGTACACGTTGCCTTTAAATATGGCGCGCAATCCAATACATGCTTGGTTCGCCTGATTCAGCAAGATTTGTGATTGGGCAACCTATCAGCACCCCGCCACGCACGCCGATACACCTGTGTGTGATCGGCTAATCATCGTGAGAGTGGGCGGATTTGTTTTCGGGTTGATTTTGAATGTATTCGGCACTTACTGCATACGGAGAGGAAAAATCGCCATTAACATGACTAATCGGTAAGCTTGCCGATTTCACTTAATCGACGCTTACTGCATGAGGCCCTAGGTCCCTGAAATACACAGGGACACACTAACACTAAATAACAAAGGTAAATGAAACAATGGAATAACAAAAACATATAAAGAGCATATAAAGAGCTACTGCTAGTACTCCAAGACAATGACACGCTGACACTAAGGGCCTCATGCAGTAAGCGCCAAAAAGCCATTTTTCGCCATTTTTTCGCCAAAATTGCCTTCCTGATTCAGTAAGCGCCGATAAGTGGGAAAAATCGGCAATTTTGGTTGGCGATAAAAACTTATCGGCAGCCGGGTGGCAAGAAGCCACTTTTTGGCACTTATCGGCACTTTTTGAAATCGGCTGTATTCTAGTAGCCCCGATCAGCTTTTCGCTGCTGATCGGCACTCCAGAATTGAGTATTTAACGCCAATCCAGCCCGCCAACTAAAGTTGGCAAGTTGGTGGAGGAGAAGCATCGGCAAGGTTGACACTTACAAAAAATTGTATTGTATTGTATGTCTTAATTTATATAGCGCCATAAATGTACATATCGCTTCACAGTAGTAATAGATGTGGAATCAAATAAATAACAGATAATATAAATAACAGATCATGGGAATAAGTGCTTCAGACATAAAAGTAACATTAAGGAAGAGGAGTCCCTGCCCCGAGAAGCTTACAGTCTAATTGTTAGGTAGGGAGAACGCACAGAGACAGTAGGAGGGAGTTCTGGTAAGTGCGTCTGCAGGGGGCCAGGCTTTATGTATCATGTGTTCAGAATATCCACAGTGCTATTCATATGCTTCTTTAAGCAAGTGTGTCTTAAGGTGGGTCTTAAAGGTGGATAAAGAGGGTGTTAGTCTGGTACTGAGGGGAAGGGCATTCCAGAGGTGTGGGGCAAAATCAGGCCTTTTTCCTGCCTGTGACTGATGCCGGGGGTCTCCGGAGCTGATCCAGCACCGGAGGCCCCCGGCATGCATCCGAGGCAGGAAAAATGCATGTAAAGCCCACTTCATTACCTTAGCGGCTAACTGCTAAGGCAACGAAGGAGTTAACCCACCATGCCAGCTTTATTGTGGGTAGCGGGGGTGGGTGAAGGGGGTATTTTGCCCTTGTTGTTTGTTTAGGGCTTGCGGGGGGTTGCGGGTGCACTTAACCCCTTCACGACCTTAGCAGTTAATACTGCTACGGTCATGAAGGGGTTAAGGCCTCCCGCTACCCACCCGCAAGCCCTAAACAACCACCGTTGGGGCTAATACCCCCTTCACCCACCCCCGCTACCCACAATATAAAAAAAACACACACAACAGCCCCACACTAAATAAATAAATAAATAAATAAATATATCTAAATAAATAAATAAATATAAATATAAATATATATATATATATATATATATATATATATATATATATATATACATATTAACCCAACAACCCCTATAACCCCTAACATACACATATATGCACATCAATGATACTATAGGCCGGCGGGGGCCCTCGGGTGTTACCCGCAGGCCTGCAGTACCAATTATGTGCCCCCCCCAAATTAATGTCAAAACACATACATACTTATAAATAAATACCCCCCCCCCCCTTAACACATACAGTATAGTAATGGCCACAATTACTTTTATCCACAAATGGATAATAGTGAATATGCCCATTTTAAATACATAAACACCAATCAATACATTAAATACATATAACACTCACCCATGTCTGGCTGCCACGAGGAAGGCCATCCTCATCTTCATCCTCTTCATGCCCCCCTGCTGCTGCAAAACAGACACAAGAATGAAAACATCCAATGTAATGTCCCCTTAACCCTTAATCACCATAGCGGTTATTAACCGCTACAGTCATTAAGGGGTTAACACACCCTCACCCACCACTCGGGAGGCCTACATACCCTCCCACACTAACCCCCCACCCCGTGAGGCCTAACCACCCTCACCAACTACCCACAAGGGAGGCCTACCCACATACCCTTGGGGCCAATACCCCCTCCCCCACCCCCAGTACCCACAATAAAAACAATACACAGCCACACAATAAGCATCATTATATTTATTAAATACATTACCCACCCCCTGTGCCCCCCTCATAAAAACATGATTTATTCTTTCACATACAGAGTTCATACCCCAGCCCCACGCGAGTCCCCGGTGGGCTGGCGGGTCACCTGACTGACCTACAGGGTACCAGCAACTTGTTTCACACAGGTTCTGGAGGCCTGTTGGTTGGTCCCGCCAAGCGTCATGGCCCCCAGGTGGTCTCCGCGGGTCACCGTGGGCAACAATTGGGTCCCCACGGTAGGCCCGCGGATGTCTGGGAGCACCGGGTCAGACCCACAGGTGTCTGCGGGGCCTCGGGTAGTTCTCACGGGGGTCTGGGGAACTTACGAGTGCTCACTATGGGTCCGCGGTGCCCCCACGGATGTGGGACCACTGGTTCATCCCTGCACCTATGGGTCCGCGGTGCCCCCACGGATGTGGGACCACCGGTTCTTCCCCGCAGACTACGGGTCCGCGGTGCCCCCACAGA
The DNA here is from genome assembly GCF_040206685.1 of Ascaphus truei. Taxonomy (NCBI): domain Eukaryota; kingdom Metazoa; phylum Chordata; class Amphibia; order Anura; family Ascaphidae; genus Ascaphus; species Ascaphus truei. The sequence continues at coordinate 165,691,859 of NC_134484.1, read as the reverse complement.
TGTGGGACCACCACTTCATCCCCGCAGGTGTCACCCGTGGAAACACCAGCCTGATACCCGTGAGATACCCGAGGAGACCGCAGGTGGTCTCCAGAGGTCTCACGCAGAATCAAGGAACCAACCCTGAATGTAAAAAAAATAAACCTGGCTTATACATTCAATACATACATCCCCCCCCCCCCCACCCCCAACACATCAGTACAATAATGTGCCAAATAATTATTATCCAGATAGGGATAATAGATTATTTGCCCATTATTAAACACATTAACTAGCATATTAAAATAAATAAAGTACTACTGGTCTCATCAATAAGAAGCCCCCGTCGCCAGCAACATCATTGTCTTTCGTTGCCCACAAAATACATAGCCAATACATAGCCAATACATTGCAAGTACATTCAGATATCAATTAACCCCGTAAACACCTTATCGGATAATAACCGCAAAGGTAATTAAGGGGTTAAGCCACACTGGCCCGATACCCACCCTTCACCCATTCATTTGTTCAGTGGCTTCATCATGCAACTATATATATACAGATATATATATATATATATATATATATATATATATATATATATATATATATATATATATATATATATATATATATATATATACTGAGTTAAAGCTGCAGTTCAGTCAATATCCTGCATGTTTGTTTTTTTTAATAAATCAGTTCTGTAGTAAGAAAAAATACTTTTACCATTTTCTGTTTTAAAAAAAACAACTTTGAAAGACCAATTTTCTTGTATTCTATTTTAACAGCCATTTGCTAAGGCACTGCCCCTTCATGTCCTGTCACAAGCTCTGGCACACCCCTTTGTCAGCCCTGCCCTCCCTCTAGCACTTGTCAGTGCAGGAATGCTCATGAATATTCATGAGCTTCCACTGCCAGTCAAGCAGATTATAAACAAATGCCAGCTTTTAATATGTCACCAAATTTCGACCTATCAATACATGGAAAACGAATTGAGCTGCAGCTATACAGTTCTTTAGGTAATTAGAGATTGCACACATGAAACTATTGAAGTAAAAAAATAAATGTAAAAAAAAAAAAAAAAAAAAGACTGAACTGCAGCTTTAAGTTATGGTGAGTAAAAAAAGTGACAAAAACCCTCCACAGGAAAGCAAATATGCAAATATAGCTGTATGCTCATCTGCATGTCTTAGGCAGGTCTGCAACCCCGCCTTTCCCCATTATCACCCAGCATACAGCACTTCCACTGCAGCAAGGGATTCTGGGAAATGACATGCAAATGAGCACACAGTGTCACTTTTTGCCTCAATAACCATTTTTAACATGGTTCCCTATAGGCTTAAGCTTGCTGCATGGTCACAGCTTTGAGCACAGCCAGGGTTAAGGTGCATACCCAGAAAACCACCGCCTATAGGGAACCATGTTAAAAATGGTTATTGAGGCAAAAAGTGACACTGTGTGCTCATTTGCATGTCATTTCCCAGAATCCCTTGCTGCAGTGGAAGTGCTGTATGCTGGGTGATAATGGGGAAAGGCGGGGTTGCAGACCTGCCTAAGACATGCAGATGAGCATACAGTTATATTTGCATATATATATATATATATATATATATATATATATATATATATATATATATATATAAGAAAAGGGGAAGAGAGAGCGCACACCCATAGCGTAAAATTGTAAAATTTAATGAGGGGAAGGGAGATGGGGGGGGATAAGAATTGCACTTACAAATGTACAATAAATAAAAGCATTCTGTGATATATAATCACCACTATCCGGTTTAGAACTGCAGCCTCATAGTCTGTGCAGTCCCAGGATGACGTCCCAGTCCAAGTCCAGGGTAGTTATTCTCCTCTGCATCAATGGGGGAGTCCTGTAGAGTAGCTCCGAGCTGGGAAGCCTCTGCAACAATCGCGCGGGTCAATGGATCCCAACGCGCGGTGATGACGTCAGTGTCATGCGTCTGACGTAATGACGCTCCCTGACGCGTTTCGTCACACAACGGGCGACTTTCTCAAAGGGAAGTCAGGAGAGGGGAAAGGTCCGGTATTATATACCCTGTCTGCAGATAGATTGACTAATTCCAAACCCATCTCAGCTGTAGCGGTACTTGTTTCAGTGCATACAATCGCAGTGCCTGTTAGTTAAGGTGGAACTATGGAGACCAGCGGGATAATATACCAAGGCAGGAAATTGATATTGAAAATACCAATTGCCCAAACCAATATAAAATATATGTAAAAGGCTCAATATATCAATAAATGTGTGTACCTATAAAGTGGATAATCCTACCAATACCCACATGAGAGCCCTACCTGTCTAATACAAGTTAGACATAGGTAAATAAAACTGATTACATAAAAAACTGAAAAACAAAGGTGTAATTGTTAGCAATAGAAAGCACAATAGGAGAGCATTGTGACAATTGCAAAACTTCATACTAATCTATAATGTCTATCCTAGGTCCCGCAATGAAGCAGACATCTAGGAGGGAGGTATAAGCCATGAACAAAGAAGATATCAGGAAGTGAACCACTAATGGGGTTGCTGTTCCTAGTGAACAATGTGTAAAACAGTGTTGGAATGTGTTAAGATATATAGGACCTTAATAGGTATTAATGTGCTGGTCAATAGTGTGTGCTACCACTCAAGGAACCAAATTGTGCATAATATTGAAAAAGACTAATGGGTGTAGTACTATCTAAGGTGTATGATGAATATATTAAAATGTGAAAAATGATTATTTGATATGTATATACCTTGTGTTTATGTGTGCTAATTACAATAAATGTGTATTTGCCCAAAAATCTAAATCCTATAAAGTTATGTGAAATAAAGTGATGAGTGATGGGGGGTGGGGGGGGAAAGAGGGGTGTGGGATGAATCCAGAAGGGATCCAGACAGAAGATGGCAGAGTGCATAGGCAGTATTGGCAGGAAGAACCGTCCAAGGAGACATCATACAAAGGTACTCACATCTAGGCATTCATTAAGTCCACCCGGACTCAAGGTACCCATCTGATGGATCCAAAAGGTTTCCCGCTTACATAGGGTCTTAAACCGATCCCCACCAAGGGCATTTGGTGAGATGGTCTCAATTCCCATTATTGTCATGGTTTTAGGGTCTTGCTGGTGAATGACTTTGAAATGCCTAGACAGACTATGGGTACTGAGACCCTTGAGTGCATTTCTCCTATGTTCCAGGAACCTTGTTCCAAGAGTCCTAGTGGTGCGTCCAATATATTTTAGATTGCATCCACACTGAATCATGTACACCACATATGTACTTAGACAAGTAATGGAACTTTTGATAGTGTGTGTGGTACCTCTTAAGGTGGAACTGACAGTATTCTGACTCAGGAGATGCTTGCAAGTAATGCATCGACTCCGTCCACAGAGATGATTACCCATTGGGCCCTTTTGAAGCTTGGCACTGATAGACATGGGAGAAGACCTAAGTCTAGTAGGAGCTAGAATGCTTTTGATACTTCTAGCCTTCCTATATGTAACAGTGGCTCTATCAGGCAGGGTGGGTCCTAAATGGGGATCACACTTAAGAACAGACCAGTGATCATTCAGAATCTTGTTAATGGATTTAAATGATTTATTATAGGTGGTAATGAACCTCAAAGTTGAAGCCTCTATCCCTGAATGTACTGATGATGTATTATAACAAAGACGGGTCCCTTTTTGTTTTGTTTCTTTTTGGACTGATTCAAGAGTGTGATACGATCGGATGAGCTCACCTTGTCAAACGAATCAGAAATCAGGCCAGGATCATACCCTTTTGATAAGAACTTGTTTTCAAGTACTGTGGACTGGCTCCTAAAGTCAACATCCCTTGTGCAGTTCCTACGTATTCTGTGGAACTGCCCTAAGGGAATATTGTCGAGCCATTGCTTGTGATGATTGCTGGACGCATGGACATAGCTATTGACAGACACAGACTTGAAATGTGTGGTGGTAATAATATTCAAGTCTGTGTCTATACTGAGAGCCAGATCCAGAAAAATGGTGGTTAGATTGCTAATCTCGAATGTGAATTTCAACCCCAACAGATTGTCACTGAAGGAACTCAGAATACCAGATAACACCGATTTATCCCCATCCCAAATAATAATGATATCATCTATGAAACGGCCATAGTATACGAGACCCGCCCCGAGCAAGGTGTTTTGCCATATGGTCGATTCCTCCCAATACCCCATGAAGAGGTTGGCATAGCTAGGAGCGAATCTCGTACCCATGGCCGTTCCACAGATCTGTAAATAAAAATTGTCTTCAAATAGAAAATAATTGTGTGTGAGGATAAAGTGAATACATTCTAAAATGAATGACTTGTGTTTGTCCGGAAAAGACAAACCCCTGTCCAACCAAAATTTGATAGCTTCTAGCCCCCTGGCATGTTCAATACAGGTGTAAAGCGATGTAACGTCGCATGTTGCCCATAGAGGTTTCCACTTAATCTCGGAGATGGAATCGATGACATGGAGCGTGTCCCTAATATGGGACCTAAGCGTGACTACATAGGGATGGAGAAAATAATCAACATACTGGGACAGGCTCGATGTCATCGAATCCACCCCCGATACTTTGGGTCTGCCAGGGGGGTTGGACATGGACTTGTGCACTTTGGGTAAGTGATAGAAGATGGGAGTGCGGGGATGTGTGGAATATAAAAACTTAAATTCAGCTTTAGAAATGATACCATCACCCTGTGCAATAGTAAGGAGTTCCTTCAGTAACAACTGATAGGGGACCACTGGATCGGACTCTAACAAGGTGTAGGAGACCCGGTCACCCAGGAGTCTTCACGCCTCAGCGAGATAGGCCGACAGATCCTGGATGACCGTGCCTCCCCCCTTGTCCGCCTGTCTGATAACTATTCCATGATTAGCCTTAAGCTTGTCCAGTGCGTCCAGCTCACCCTTGGATAAATTTTGATTAAATTTCTTGGGTTTTGCACATAAAAGCTCGAAATCACGTAGGACCAGATTGTAGAACGTGTCCACAAATCCCCCCTTAGATTGGTATGGGAAGAAGACTGACCTGGGTGCAAATGGTGAGTGTATAATATTACAATCCTCATCAGCGCCAACTTCCACAGACCTGGTGGGATGAATGGACCGCTCAAAATTGTCAACAAGTTCTGGTGATCCGGACAATGAATCCGATTCCATCAATAACGAGGTGACCCTCTCCTGTGTATCAAAAACAATGGTAGAATCAGTTCTTTTGTTATTTGTCTCCTGAATCTTATAGTGTCTATTCAGTGTTATTTTCCTAATGTAACTATTCAGATCAATGAATAGCTGAAATAAATTAGGGCCAGTGTTAGGAGCGAAGGAAAGACCCTTCTCTAATAACGATTTGTCAGAATCTGTCAATATGGTGGTGGATAAGTTAAATATATTACTGCTCTCTAAGGCACCAATTTCCCTTCGTCTGTTTTCCTTCTTCCTCTGGACGATTCTGCCTGCCCTAACTCCTCTGCCCCTCTTTTTCCCTGACCAGATGGTCTGTTTGGGGCCTCTCGGTCCCAAAGGGGATATTGTCTGGATCCTTCCCTTTCAATCTCCCCTCCTGTCTCGGAGCCCTGTCCAAAAAATGGGCTGACCTGTGGGTGGTGGCAGGTTCCCTCGACTTGGGCCCTCCAACAATATCAGCTGACACCCCCTCCGCACCCCGCACCTCAGTACCACCAGACCTATCCCCAGAGTCCCCAGGAAGAGGATCAACCTCCAGGGCAGTGTAGCCTCTCCCAGTGTGGAGTTGTAGGGGTCCCATGGAGGAGCCCTGTGTGGTCTGCTGTGACGTGTGACTGGAGGGGGCATGGCTGGATGTATCTCTTGATTGGTGGCGGCCTCCCCTTCCAGACCTGGAACCTGACCTGTACCTACCCCCCTTCCTGTAATTGAAATTCTGGGTCCGTTTCCCGATCCTAACTTTATCCGTGGCATAGTCCTCTTTATCACGGTTGAGTTTCATATCTTTATCTCATCACTTTATTTCACATAACTTTATAGGATTTAGATTTTTGGGCAAATACTGCACCGACACACTTTATTCAAGCAAATGCCCGATTTCTACCTGGCAGATACTTGGAATCCGCCGCTGCTCACCTCTCGCATGCTGCGTTGAGTTTGCCTTCCCAGCCACGGTTCATGCCTGGCTCACGGGGGATCTGATCTGTTAAATGATAACCAGAAGAATTTACTAGGCGGCAATGTTTCGTTTGTCCACCAGATGGCATAAACTCATGATAACCAGAAGAATTTATTAGGCGGCAATGTTTCGTTTGTCCACCAGATGGCATAAACTCATGACTTAAGTAATGTGTGGACTTTGCAAGTTGTTTCGTTTACTATACCAAAAAAGATACTTTATCCCAGTACAGTATGCTACAGTATTGTAACTTGTCCTTGAGACTGAAGGAAGAGTTGCAAAAAATGTATCAATTTAGGCTTTACATACAGTACTGTATTAAATAAAGACAAAGATCATTTTCGCTTACACTATTCTACAGAGACATGAGTGTTCAAGTGGAGCCCGCTTTCCAAAAACCTGACAGAAGTTATGCTTATTTGATATGGGCCGCTATTAATGCAACAGAGGATAAGATGGCAACAGTTGTTCAAATTTATCAGTATTTTATCGAAAATTATGACTTTTACAGATTTTCGCCAACTCCTCATTTGTGGAAGCGCGCAATAAGGAAAAGGTTATGTAGTGACCCCTGTTTTCACCGTATTGAGCCCCAATTTGTTGGAGGGTATTGGTGTGTGGCACCGGGTTTTTCCCGTATCTATGATAATGGAGGCGGCAAAAGGCGAAGGGTCGTGTTAAAACGAAATAAGAAGCGACAGTCCCTGCCAAGCAATGCGCCAGAACCAGAACCAGAACCAGCAGCAGCACCAGCTTATCATGATGCCCTCGCCATCGGTGACAACCCTGAGATGGATTTCGCAGCCAGTTTTGATGAAGCTTGCATGTACCTAAGCGATTTCCCGCTGACTACAGGTGGGCTAGTCCTTCTGCAAACTATCGACGTGGGTGATGATGAAAGCTGGACTGGAAGTGGGCCGGCGCCGGCGCAAGCTGAATGGGAAATTCAGTAATACAGTATGGTGAGTACTATTATTTTGGTGGGGCTGGCTGGGTACTTCTTTAGGGGGCTGACCATTACTGTACACTGGCGACACACTTTATTCGAGCTCGGCTAGTCCCACGAATTCGGGTATACCCGGGTGTATTGAGGTTTGTGACTGTTTTCTGCCCGAGTGCATTGAGGTATTTTTCAGGCAGGGATTGAAGCATTTTATTCCTGCTGGCTGCAATACTGCACAGTATATATATATATACTGCATTACAATTCATGAATTTATGCCATCTGGTAGACACGCTAAGCATTGCAGCCTATTAAATCCTAATCATTATCATTTAACAGATCAGCCGCCCGTCAGCCAGGCATGAACCCAGGCTGGGAAGGCAAATGCAACGGGGCTTGTCAGAGGTGAGGAGCGGTGCATTCCAGGTATCTGCCAGGTACATACTGGGCATTTGCTCGAATAAAGTGTGTCGGTGCAGTACATTAAAACTTTTCATTTTGTTTTTCCTCAGAAAAGAAAACGGCTAATGGGGGGATTTCGATGGATAATATTGTGCTGTACAGTACAGTATGCTGATGTTTTCCAGCCGAACAGTATACTGTGTAATAAACCCGAATAAATAAAACTATGCATTTATTCTACAGTACATGTTCAGTAAATTACTGCACATACTGTACTGGGGGCGAGATGTGTTTGCAGCAGAGAGAGATTTAATAATATTGTACAGTGAGCAGGGGGTTCCTGAGCCAGAAATTAATGCTCAGGGAACCCCCCCCCCCCTGCTCCTGATCAATATTATTAAAAAAATACACACAGCAGCCGCCAAAAAATAAATAAATAAATGACAATAAATACATTTGAAATACATTTTTATTGATAGTGTAGATGTGCAGGGGGTCTCCGGAGCTGAACCGCGTTGGTTTTAGGTCTGGGGACCCCGTGCCCCCCGAGATACAGGCCCCTTTAGGGGGTGCCGGTATCCCTCTGCGTTTAAAGGTCCTGATCACGTGACCGCGGCCTGTAAACCAAGCAGAGCAGAGGGATACCGGCACCCCCTAAAGGGGCCTGTATCTCGGGGGGCACGGGGTCCCCAGACCTGAAACCTGTGCGCTTCTGCTCTGGAGACCCTCTGCACATGTACACTATCAATAAAACACATACAATATACAGTATAAATAAACACTCGTTCTTTACCTTAGCGTCTATGCGCTATGGTAAAGAAGCATTATTTTAATAATATTGTAAAGTGAGCAGGGGGTTCCCTGAGCCAGAAATTAATGCTCAGGGAACCCCCCCCCCCCCCCTGCTCCTGATCAATATTATTAAAAATACGGAAAATGCTGCGTCATTACCATAGCGGATAGCCGCTAAGGCAATGAAGGGGTTAACCCACCGTGCCCGCTTTATTGTGTGTAGTGGGGATGGGTGAGGGGGGTATTTGGCCCTTGGAGTGAGTTTAGGACTTGCGGGATGGGGGGGGGGGTTGCGGGTGCACTTAACCCCTTCACGACCGTAGCAGTTAATACCGCTACGGTCATGAAGGGGTTAAGCCCTCCCGCTACCCCACCCCCCCCCCGCAAGCCCTCCCCAACCATCGTTGGGGCGAATACCCCATTCACCCACCCTACCGCAACCCACAACAATAAAATACACACAGCAGCCGCCAAAAAATAAATAAATAAATGACAATAAATACATTTGAAATACATTTTTATTGATAGTGTAGATGTGCAGAGGGTCTCCGGAGCTGAACCACGTTGGTTTTAGGTCTGGGGACCCCGTGCCCCCCAAGATACAGGCCCCTTTAGGGGGTGCCGGTATCCCTCTGCGTTTAAAGGTCCCGATCACGTGACCGCGGCCTGTAAACCAAGCAGAGCAGAGGGATACCGGCACCCCCTAAAGGGGCCTGTATCTCGGGGGCACGGGGACCCCAGACCTGAAACCTGTGCGCTTCTGCTCTGGAGACCCTCTGCACATGTACACTATCAATAAAACACATACAATATACAGTATAAATAAACACTCGTTCTTTACCTTAGCGTCTATGCGCTATGGTAAAGAAGCATTATTTTAATAATATTGTAAAGTGAGCAGGGGGTTCCCTGAGCCAGAAATTAATGCTCAGGGAACCCCCCCCCCCCCCTGCTCCTGATCAATATTATTAAAAATACGGAAAATGCTGCGTCATTACCATAGCGGATAGCCGCTAAGGCAATGAAGGGGTTAAGGCATAATAAACAATTAATACATTCAATACATATTTTTCACGTCTGTGTTAAAACTCCCTGCCTTCTCTCTAATCTATGTAAAAACCCCTCCCCCTATTCTCGCTTTTAAAACGCCCTGCCTTCTCTCTAATCTATGTAAAACCCCCTCCCCCTATCCCCCTATTGTGTGTGTGCGTTAAGCTTCCCTGCAAGCTATGTAAAAAAACCTCCCCCTATTGTGTGTGTGCGTTAAGCTTCCCTGCAAGCTATGTAAAAAAAAACTCCCCCTATTGTGTGTGTGTGTTAAATCTGCCTGGCCTGTGTTTCTGAGTGCTGAGTGCTCTGCGTTTAAAGGTCCCGATCACGTGATCGCGGCCTGTAAACCAAGCAGAGCAGAGGGATACCGGCACCCCCTAAAGGGGCCTGTATCTCGGGGGGCACGGGGTCCCCAGACCTGAAACCTGTGCGCTTCAGCTCCGGAGACCCCCTGCACATGTACACTATCAATAAAAATGTATTTCAAATGTATTTATTGTCATTTATTTATTTATTTATTTATTTAGATTTATTTATTAATTGTGCTGCTGCTGCTGCAAGTCGTAAACTCACACCAAGGGCCAAACACCCCCCTCACCCCCAATAAAAAAAATTCACGCACAGCAGCCCCACAATTAATAAATAAATCTAAATAAATAAATAAATAAAGACATGAAGAGAAATAAATATATACTGTACAGTACTGTATATACTTTGTATATATACTGTATATACACTGTATATATATATATATATATATATACAGTATACTGTACATATATACACTGTGTATATATATATATATATACAGTATATATATATATATATATATCATACAGCTATATTTGTATATATATATATATATATATATATATACAGTATATATATATACAGTATATATATATATATATATATATATATATATATATATATATATATATATATATATATATATATACATACATACATACTGTATGTGAGTGAAAAGAGAAAAAAGTAACCCGTATGGGAGCACTCAGGTATGCAATTGATATATTTGTTTATTTATTTGACACAGTGCAAAAAGGGATGAATAAACAGTACATGATTTAAAAACACTTAAAAAAGAGGCATGGACCCTTAAACACTAATGAACAGCACTAGGGAACGACACACACTGTCAACCCTAAACATGAAAAGGATAGTGACTCAAAAAACACTAGGGAGAATCAAAGTGAATCACAATAGGTTACTGGGTTCAAAGGCACCTACTGTATACAACGCTAAGGATAATGCACACTACACACCAAAAGGTAGACTTGTCAAAGTATAAATGACAGTCTCAAAGCATCACACATGTGCATTAGCATACAGTGATATAACCAATGCCTACAGCACAAATCATGTGTAGGAAAGGTGGTAAGGTGGAATGAAATCCCTAGATGTGTAGAGCAATGAAGTTAATGAATAGCATACAGTATAAAACATAACATTACAATCCACACAGTACATTGCATTTACAGTACATTGTATACTGTAAATGATGCATAGCATTAAATCTATGCACCATATACAGTACTGTACATTCTGCAAATGAATGTTAACAATATAATTGCAAGCTACTCTACCAGTAAATACTGTACAAACACTTCCAAACAAGTCAACTACAGTATTTTAACCAATCAAGTAAACCAAAATCAATATATACTGTAAGTACCAACCAGAAAAGACAATTTAAAACCAAACTAACCCTTACAATACCAAGGATTACATCTACTGTATCTAATTGTAAAAAACCTTATACATTATACACAGCATTGTTTAAAGCCCCTTCCCCCCTAATGTTTCTGTTAAACAGATTACACTGAAGGGACAGAGATATAAAGGCCTAAAGCCCCTTCCCCCCCTAATGTTTGTGTTAAACAGATTACAATGAAGGGAGAGAGATATAAAGGCCTAAAGCCCCTTCCCCCCTAATGTTTGTGTTAAACAGATTACAATGAAGGGAGAGAGATATAAAGGCCTAAAGCCCCTTCCCCCCTAATGTTTGTGTTAAACAGATTACAATGAAGGGAGAGAGATATAAAGTCCTAAAGCCCCTTCCCCCCTAATGTTTGTGTTAAACAGATTACAATGAAGGGAGAGAGATATAAAGGCCTAAAGCCTTACCTGCATTGGTAAACCCTCCCTGCATTGGTAAACCCTCCCTGCATTGATGTCATGCAGTGTACAGTATGTAAATGTGGGGAGGGGGGGGGGCCCAATGTGCATAATGTACTGTGAGGTCTAACCACCCTCACCCCCTACCCACATACTGTACCCTTACCCCCCCCCCCCATCCTGGCCATGGCCCCTCACGCACAGCAGCTCCACAATTAATAAATAAATCTAAATAAATACATGAAGAGAAATAAATATATACTTTATATATAAATGTGAGTTTATAAATAAAATAAAGAATATTATTTCTAGGGGCCCTAGAACAGAAGTTCCCACGCCAATTTCGCGCTCATTGCTCTTTTTTTGCTCTTTTTTTACAATGTTGCTGGTCTTGCGGCTTTGCAGTCTGCAAGCAAAAAGCGCAAAGTGTACAGTATGAAGTCTGGGTGAGCGCTTTCCACATTTGATGCCTACGGCACCTTCCCATTTCTACACACTTCAATACCTGCACAGTTGGTAGCGCTTTCCATCCCAGCTACCATTCTGGATATTCACCTCTCACAGGCCATTCTTGCCCGAGTCTGTCCTATCAGACAGGGGCATTAACCTGTATCCACACCACCTGGACAATTTCTCTCTGTCAGAGACTTGTGCTATTTATTTTATATATTTTTGTGTAATTATTCATGCAAATTTATGCTCATTTCATACTGTATGTGGTTTTCAACATAAAGTGGCTGCTGGGCCTGATCCTAACTCATACAGTATAGCGCTTCCCTGTTTGTTTGTTTATTGCAAGCAAAAAGCAGTTTGTAGTACTGAGTGTGAGATAAATTACTGTATTTATCAGTGTTGATCAAAGAGAGTTGATCAGAAGGATTCCCCTTATATACAGTACGTAGAATTAATAAAATTGTATTATTTTCCGATATCCGCAGTGATTCTGGTCAACCTGACAGATTTTTAGTAATACAGTATATATACTGTACTGCAAGACCATGTGTTGTCTACCTTTTACTACAGTATACTGTACTGTATGAATGACAATAGAGTGCTGTATACTTTATAAGGGGAATCCTTCTGATCAACTCTCTTTGATCAATACTGATAAATACAGTATCATATTTATACCCCTTTAGCACCTGTCGTTCCATCCTATGCACCCATTTACTGTGCAATGGTGATTGCGGTCGTATTCACGTACTTTATGTGAGATAAATTAACCAGTTCTTTTATTGCTGAAGTCGCCACAAAATACTTTTATTTACAAATACAGTACAATACAATGGTGAAACTTTTCAAGTTAACAGCAATTCAAAACATCAACACACAATAATACATACTTTACAGTACTGTACAGTATACTGTACTAGTATATTTGGGCCTTGTCTTTGGGGGTTTATTCATGCAATTATTAGGGTGACCTGGCGTTGGAAATACTGACACAGTACAATCCTACAGCTACACCACCCACCCCCTCCCTTAGAGTTTTTAATCCCTCCCTGGCCAAGCATCAATCGTCTGGCTAATCCAATCCAAGCCATTGTTTTGTTAATCTGGCCCTGGGCTGTTCAGAACAGCCACTGCTTCTAAATTACTGAAAATATACAGGATAAATATACAGTGATGTTAAATAATCCTTTCTGTGGGTCTGAGAGGGTTGAAAGTCACCAGGTCCTCATACAGTAGAGTACATTCTCGAATACCTTTAGAATAAAAATACAGTATATATAAATATACAGTATAAATATTGCACAGTATACTGTAATGTTAAATAACCCATCCTGTTCTTTTTCCCTTCATACTGTAACAGTATCCTCATTGTGTCTGCGGTACAGTAGTTCATTGAGAGAGGAGAGGTTTTGTGTACATCATTACTGCTGTTTATATACTGTACATTTGACTGCACAAGCAGATTTGACGAACACAAGGCCCCCCCTCCCCCCTGGTGCACCCTTTTTCCTGGAACGACAAGAAAACAAAAACATTTTTTTCAGTTACTGTACTGTATGTGCGTACTGTATTATGGTAGAACTACTGTACAGTAGGTGGCTGGTGCAGCTTTCTCTGGAAAGAAAAAAATGGAGCAGTTAGTAGGCAGTTACTGTAGTATGTCAAACTAGTCTACTGTACTGTATACTGGAACTACTGTATACTCTGACTATTGGGAAAGCTAAAATCTGTGCCATACTTACCTGTATCATACTGTACCTACTGTACAATACTACAGCACTGTACTACTTTCCTGATGCTTGTCCATTGCGCGCGATGACAATGGGCAACACAGTGGCAATATGGTCTATATATTTATTGCATCGTTCCTCGGTGAGTACATCGTTCCAAAAACTCATTATGGCTTTATACAACTCGTCCTTCTTGGAGGGTTTCGCCACTTTACGGATGTGGTCCTTCAGCTGATGCCAGACCATTTCGATCGGATTGAAGTCTGGCGATCTGTGATTGGAAAGAAAGGACAATTAGTTTAAGAGATACAGTACACAGTACAAACAGTGGGGAACATAAATGGGACACGGTCTACTGCACTTACTCCGCTGGCGTCTTCACCCAGTTGATGCCGCGCTCAAGGATATGCGCCGTCGACGCGGTGTGCTTGGGATCATTGTCCTGGTAAAAGCGATGACCATTGGGAAAGTCTTGTGTGATGTATCGCACTATCACGGGCACAATGTTGTCTTGGAAGAAATCTTTATTCATGATTCCTATAGCAAGAAAAGAAAAGTGCTCAATAGTACAGTACAGTGCATACGGTAAGGCAACACTAGTCAAGTACAGTGCATTAGGCGGCATTATATTTGAGAAATTGTACCTTCAAAGACGACAATGCATCCCGGTCCACGCTTAGAGATGGCACCCCACACATGCAGCTTCACAGGGTGTTTTGGCCGCGGCTTCAAAGTTATGCGGCCTTTTTTGTGGAACGCAAATCTTGCAAATCTCTCCAGCGACACAGTAGACTCATCAGTGAAGATGCAATCCTGGAAAGTCTCACCGCTGTCGATCCATGCCTGGGCCTGGAGCACTCTTTTGATTTTGTTTGCGTCCCGTATCATGGGGTACGCTCTGTAATGACAATGAATAAAAAATGTTAGCGTCACAGCGCAGTACAGTTTGCAAAACAACACTTTTACTTTACAGTACAGTACCTCCTGTACTGTCCACTACTAACCTCACACGTCCATATTTCCATCCAATTCTGCGTCTCATCTTCTTTATGCTGCTCTCGGATACAGTCAGATTGTGGTTTTCCTGAAGAGTGTTTTTAACCCTTAATGCGCTCCTCTCATCATTCTCCTCACTTATTCTGTCCACCAGAAGAGTAGTCTCCCTACAATGCAAAGAAATTATATTGTGTTATTAATATGCAGCAATATAAAATGTATACTGTATACTGTACATGTAATGTTGTAATATACAGTAAATATAAATATACAAAAAATGTATACTGCTGTACTATAAATATAAATAGACAAAATATACAGTATACAGTACTGTTGTAATATAAATATACTATATAAATATACTGTTATTATATCATAATAAATACACATCATACTGTATACTGTATATTCCGTTGTCAGATGAATTGCAATATACCAAAAGTGTATACTGCTGCACAAAAAATATAAATTGACCACACATACAGTACACTACAGTATATACTGTTGTAATATAATAAATATACTATATAAATACGGTATACTGTTGTTATATCATAATAAATACACATCATATACTGTATATTCGTTGTCAGATGAATTGCAATATACCAAAAGTGTATACTGCTGCACAAAAAATATAAATTGACCACACATACAGTACACTACAGTATATACTGTTGTAATATAATAAATATACTATATAAATACGGTATACTGTTGTTATATCATAATAAATACACATCATATACTGTATATTCGTTGTCAGATGAATTGCAATATACCAAAAGTGTATACTGCTGCACAAAAAATATAAATTGACAACACATACAGTACACTACAGTATATACTGTTGTAAAATAATAAATATACTATATAAATACGGTATATTGTTGTTATATCATAATAAATACACATCATATACTGTATATTCGTTGTCAGATGAATTGCAATATACCAAAAGTGTATACTGCTGCACAAAAAATATAAATTGACCACACATACAGTACACTACAGTATATACTGTTGTAATATAATAAATATACTATATAAATACGGTATACTGTAGATGTACACTACAGTTTTCTATATTTTTTTTGGTTAAGTTTTATAAATACAGTATACTTACGCATTTGTTATCTTTGGTGCCTTTTTGCGGTCTCTGTTTTTTCCTTGTGCATGATAGCACACGGTGCTTGATGGCACAACGAGGCCAGAAGCAGTTAACCAGCGCTGGATATCTGCAATTCGTTTTCCGCTCGTGTACATCTCCTTCATTCTCATGCTGAGATCCTTTGAAATCTTCTTAACAGGCATTGCTGCGAGTACTGTAGAAAGAAATACAAACACAAGAATGTGTATTCGATGTTTAGTCGATGTGTATTCAATGTGCAGTGAATCCACAAAATGGATGGTATATTTATATGTTAATGACTCACATAACAGACCACCCACTTTCAACACCTGTACCTGGCCGCCATGCATAAAAGGTTGTACACGTTGCATAGCCCACCACTTGCTGATCTTTATCTGAGCCATTGTCCAGATACTGCATTGTGCCTCCCGCTTACATGGAGCAGCCCCGGTTCTATGGACGAAAGAATCATCTCACCTCTGCTGTGCCTGCCACACTGAAAAAGAGAAAGGCAGTTACCGTTTCCAAGCCAAAGGCAAAGCGACAGGCTAAGGCCAACAAAGAAAACCTTCTGCTGACCCCAAAGGCTAAGGCTTTTAAAACACGTCAGCCTTATTATGTGAAGAAGAAATACGGTACTGTGCTCGGTACGCAAGACGCATGGCAGCCAACTCACCGAATCCGCAGACCACTTCCCATAAGCTTCGACGACTCTGCTGTAGCTGTCCCGGAAATCTTCAGCCCGGCTTCTCCACCCCCATCTTCTCCGGTTCCATCTGAAGATGCTGCTGCCTCTGAAATCAACGGGTCACTGTCTCCTTTGCACTTGGACGACTCTGCTTCTCTCCCGGAAATCCAGCGGTCACCTTCTCCATCCCTCTTCCACCACGCTGCAGCTTCTCCTGTACCGGGCATCCCCAGGTCACCTCTTCCACTCTCCATCGATGCCGCTTCTCTCCAGGGAACCCCCATCTCATCCTCCGTTGCACCCATCCCCCCAGATCTCCAGATGCCATGCACAAGCAGCTCGTTGGACCGGATCCTGAATGGGCTAAGTGTGGATCTCCCCGGGAATTCTAGTGTGCTGGCAAAGCTAGATCTGCTTCTGGAGTCGGTGCTACATATGGAGCAAGGGATGCTACAAATGGAGCAGCGGCTGGATCAACGGATGCACAAGATAGAGGCAGACATAGCGGGCATACATTATTTGCTCGGTGTTAATGCCCCTGTTTCCCCGACGCTGGAGCAGGGGGGTGACATGGATGTGATGCATGGTACCTTCGACCCCCTTCCATCACCAAGCACACCCCCTCCACCACAAGATACAGTGTACTATGCTATTGAGGAGGACATGACAACCCCGTCAAGACCACGCCAGGAGACAACCCGGCGACCACTACCGGAGGAAAGCTTCCTCCCAGACACCCTACCATTGCCCATCGCCTCAAGTACACCCGCTCCCAAAAGACTTCCTACACCCGCTCGCATACAAACAGTGCCCGACATCTCCCTGTGCGATCTGCCACCGGCACTGAGGGAGAAGTATAGGGTGAGGAGTGCTGGTATACCACACAAGTATGCCTTGATCATATTTAAACACCATGTTCCCTACACATTGTACTGCGAGTGGGTGTTCAAAGTGAACTATGATGGGAATCGCCAAAAAAATGCCCTTCCTGCCAATTTAAGGAAAAAGATTGTGGAAGAAATGCAGCGCTATTACCCTGTTACAGATCCTGTAATGAGAGGCGTTAGAGACTGCATTAATGGCGTTTTGCGCCATGCAAGGCATCGGCCATGGCTGGAAAATGGGGAGGACTTTCAGTGAGACCATACTGTAATATTGTGCTGTACTGTACAGTACATGTTTTACCCTATAGTACCTGCTGTACTTAAACAAAGGATACTGAATGTTGTTGTGTGTTGCACGGTTTTTGTACTGTATTTGTAAATAAAAGTTTTTGGTGGCGACTTCAGCAATAAAAGAACTGGTTAATTTATCTCACACTCAGTACTACTGTACAAACTGCTTTTTGCTGCCAGACTGCAAAACCGCAAGACCAGCAACATTGTAACAAAAGAGCAATGAGCGCGCAATTGGCGTGGGAACTTCTGTTCTAAGGCCCCTATAAATAATATTCTTTATTTTACTTATAAACTCACATTTATAAACCCCGTCACCCACCCCCGCTAAACACAATAAAAAATAATCACACACAGCATCCCCGCAATAAATAAATAAATAAATACAAATAAATACATTTGAAATACATTTTTATTTATAGTGTAGATGTGCAGGGGGTCTCTGGAGCTGAACCGCACTGGTTTCAGGTCGGGGGACCCCGTGCCCCCCGAGATACAGGCCCCTTTAGGGGGTGCCGGTATCCCTCTGCATTGAAAGCCCCGATCACGTGACCGCGGCCTGTAAACCAAGCAGAGCAGAGGGACACCGGCACTCCCTAAAGGGGCCTGTATCTCGGGGGGCACGGGGTCCCCAGACATGAAACCTGTGCGCTTCAGCTCCGGAGACCCCCTGCACATGTACACTGTGAATAAAACACACACATCATTAAAGAATCATTCTTTAGCTTAGCGGCTATGCGCTATGGTAAAGAAGCAGCATTTCTGTCTTTTTAATAATATTGTACAGTGAGCAGGGGGTTCCCTGAGACAGAAATCTAATCTCAGGGGACCCCCTGCTCCTGCACAATATTATTAAAAGTTCAGAAACGAGGCTTCATTAGCATAGCGTATAGCCGCTAAGGTAATGAAGGGGTTAAGGCATAATAACCAATAAATACATTCAATACACTACCCACTACCCATGGCAACCTCCGCTGCTGTACAGTAAAACAGAGAAAAAAAATAACACTTTCAAAGTAATGTCCCCTAACCCCTTAATCACCATGGCGGTTATTAACCGCTACAGTCATGAAGGGGTTAACCCGCCCTCACCCACCACTCGGGACGCCTACTGTACATACCCTCCCACTCTAACCCCCCACCCCGTGAGGCCTAACCACCCTCAACCCTCACCCACTAACTACCCACAAGGGAGGCCTACCCACATACCGTTGGGGAAACACCCCACCCCCACCCCAGTACCCACAATAAAAACAGTACAATCACCCACAATAAACAGCATTCTATTTATTAAATACATTACCCACCCCCTGTGCCCCCCCCCATAAATACAAGATTTATTCTTTTACATTCAGGGTCCATAACGCAGCCCCACGCTAGTCCCCGGTGGGCTGGCAGGGCACCTGGACAGACCTACAGTTTACCAGCAGCATTCCACAGGTTCTGGAGGCCTGCTGGTGGATCCTGCCAGCACCATGGCGCCCAGGTGGTCTCCTTGGGTCACCGTGAGCCACAATTGGGTCCACACGGTAGGCCCAAGGATGTCTGGGAGCCCCGGGTCAAACCCACAGGTGTCTGCGGGGCCTCGGGTGGTTCCCATGGGGGTCTGGGGAACTCACGGGTGCTCACTACGGGTCCGCGGTGCCCCCACAGAAGTGGGACCACACATCATCATCCCCGCACCTACGGGTCGGAGGTGCCCCCACAGAAGTGGGACCACACATCGTCATGCCCGCAGACTACGGGTCCGCGGTGCCCCCACAGAAGTGGGACCACACATCATCATCCCCGCATGTGTCACCCGTGGAACCACCAGCCTGCTACCCTTTAGGATACCCGAGGATTCCCCGTGGGTGGTCTCCAGAGGTCCCACGCAAAACCACGGAAGTAACCCTGAATGTAAAAAAAATAAACCTGGCCTATACATTCAATACATACACCCTCCCCCCCAACACCTACAGTACAATAATGTGCAAAATAACTATTATCCAGATATGGATAATAGATTAATTGCCCATTATTAAAAACATTAACTAGCATATACAAATAAATAAAGTACTACTGACCTCATCAATACGAAGTGTCCGACGCCAGCGCCTTCCTTCTCTTGCCCACACAAAACATAGCCAAAACCAAGCCAATACATTGCAATTACATTCAGATATCAATTAACCCCTTAAACACCTTATCGGATAATAACCGCAAAGGTAATTAAGGGGTTAAGCCACACAGGCACGATACCCACCCTTCACCCATGAATTTGTACTGTGGCTTCATCATGCAACTATATATATATATACACTGTATATATATATATACAGAGAGACAGAGAGAAAGAGAGAGAGAGAGATATATATACAGTATATATATATATATATATATATATATATATATATATATATATATATATATATATATATATATATATATATATATATATATATACACACACGTTATATACACACCCATGATAAACCAATATACAGTACAAATAAATGTAGAAGGGTTATCAAAAGCATACTGCCCTAGAACCAAACACGTCTCCATACAGACACTACATTAAAATCAATTTCCTTTAAAAATCCTAACTGATCTCACAATCTACTGTACTGTATATGATCACAAACCAATGAAAAAAGTCACATTCCAAAATGCATAAAATCTATGCACCATACTGTATACATTCTGCAAATTAATCAACGTAAAAAAAAATCAATTAGCAATCATTATTTAGATCTCTAAACATTTCACACTCAATCATGAACAATGAAACCATTAACAGATTCACGCCTAGAGCAGAACAATTAAGCCTTTGAAAAAATATATGTACCGACAAAAATACAACCTTTCCAAACCAAGCCTACCTACAGTATCCCTGACCTTCCTCAAACACACAATACAATACCAAGGAATACATCTACAGTATCTAATTTTAAAATACTTTAAACTCACAAAATAATTAAAAACACATCTTATCCAGCTTTTAAAACATCATCATTTCTTACCCTGAATGTATACTGTACAGTATATCTCTCTAGACATATATATTGTACATACATACATACAGTGGCAAGAAATGATATACCACAAAAAAAAAAAAAATACACAGGTTAAAAAACCTTTTGAAAAAATTAACAAGTTAAATAAAATACATTTCTTTACTGTAGTTCACTTACCATTACTTGCCCCCACCGACTCCCGTTGCCCAGCTTACTCACGAACCAATCCACGATCAGGAACCCATAAAATAATAAACCATTCAAAATAATAAACATTAAACTAAAAATCCAAACCAATCCACGGGTCTTCTACTTGTAATACATCTTCATCTGTATTCTTCTTTCTTCTATCTCCTTCCGGGCGGGGCAGGGCGTGGTCTTCTTTCCATCATCGGCCACGCCCTTGTCTTTTTTCTTCTCCGGAGGTCCTTCCTCCGCGGCGTCTGGCTGCAAAATGAGACGACATAGGCTTTTAAAGACCTATGACGTCACATTTTGCGTCATGGTTCCCACGGTCCTGATTGGACCGTGAAAACCATGTGTTTTGGCCGATAATAAAAAAATGATGACGTCACTAAAAGGGAATGAAAGCACAGCCAATCAGAATGGCTTTGCTTCAATTGCCTTTAAGTTGACGTCATGAAAAGGCACATGGCCGTGCACACATGGTACTAGAGCCAATCAGAGCGTGGGAACTTTATCCCTACTCTGATTGGCTCTGGTATACCATGTGTCAGGGGCTTGGGGGAGAAAGGATGTGACGTCAATGAAAAGCTGTCACGTCGTACGGTAGCCAATCAGAGCGTGGGAACTTTATCCCTACTCTGATTGGCTCTGGTATACCATGTGTCAGGGGCTTGGGGGAGAAAGGATGTGACGTCAATGAAAACCTGTCACGTGGTACGGTAGCCAATCAGAGCGTGGGAACTTTATCCTTATTGACGTCACATCCTTTCTCCCCCAAGCCCCTGACACATGGTATACCAGAGCCAATCAGAGTAGGGATAAAGTTCCCACGCTCTGATTGGCTCTAGTACCATGTGTGCACGGCCATGTGCCTTTTCATGACGTCAACTTAAAGGCAATTGAAGCAAAGCCATTCTGATTGGCTGTGCTTTCATTCCCTTTAAGTGACGTCATCATTTTTTTATTATCGGCCAAAACACATGGTTTTCACGGTCCAATCAGGACCGTGGGAACCATGACGCAAAATGTGACGTCATAGGTCTTTAAAAGCCTATGTCGTCTCATTTTGCAGCCAGACGCCGCGGAGGAAGGACCTCCGGAGAAGAAAAAAGACAAGGGCGTGGCCGATGATGGAAAGAAGACCACGCCCTGCCCCGCCCGGAAGGAGATAGAAGAAAGAAGAATACAGATGAAGATGTATTACAAGTAGAAGACCCGTGGATTGGTTTGGATTTTTAGTTTAATGTTTATTATTTTGAATGGTTTATTATTTTATGGGTTCCTGATCGTGGATTGGTTCGTGAGTAAGCTGGGCAACGGGAGTCGGTGGGGGCAAGTAATGGTAAGTGAACTACAGTAAAGAAATGTATTTTATTTAAC
Organism: Ascaphus truei; assembly: GCF_040206685.1. NCBI lineage: Eukaryota > Metazoa > Chordata > Amphibia > Anura > Ascaphidae > Ascaphus > Ascaphus truei. Next base: position 165,669,641 of record NC_134484.1, on the reverse strand, counting down.
TTGTTAATTTTTTCAAAAGGTTTTTTAACCTGTGTATTTTTTTTTTTTTTGTGGTATATCATTTCTTGCCACTGTATGTATGTATGTACAATATATATGTCTAGAGAGATATACTGTACAGTATACATTCAGGGTAAGAAATGATGATGTTTTAAAAGCTGGATTAGATGTGTTTTTAATTATTTTGTGAGTTTAAAGTATTTTAAAATTAGATACTGTAGATGTATTCCTTGGTATTGTATTGTGTGTTTGAGGAAGGTCAGGGATACTGTAGGTAGGCTTGGTTTGGAAAGGTTGTATTTTTGTCGGTACTTATATTTTTTCAAAGGCTTAATTGTTCTGCTCTAGGCGTGAATCTGTTAATGGTTTCATTGTTCATGATTGAGTGTGAAATGTTTAGAGATCTAAATAATGATTGCTAATTGATTTTTGTTTACGTTGATTAATTTGCAGAATGTATACAGTATGGTGCATAGATTTTATGCATTTTGGAATGTGACTTTTTTCATTGGTTTGTGATCATATACAGTACAGTAGATTGTGAGATCAGTTAGGATTTTTAAAGGAAATTGATTTTAATGTAGTGTCTGTATGGAGACGTGTTTGGTTGTAGGGCAGTATGCTTTTGATAACCCTTCTACATTTATTTGTACTGTATATTGGTTTATCATGGGTGTGTATATAACGTGTGTGTATATATATATATATATATATATATATATATATATATATATATATATATATATACATACTGTATATATATCTCTCTCTCTCTCTTTCTCACTGTCTCTCTGTATATATATATACAGTGTATATATATATATAGTTGCATGATGAAGCCACAGTACAAATTCATGGGTGAAGGGTGGGTATCGTGCCTGTGTGGCTTAACCCCTTAATTACCTTTGCGGTTATTATCCGATAAGGTGTTTAAGGGGTTAATTGATATCTGAATGTAATTGCAATGTATTGGCTTGGTTTTGGCTATGTTTTGTGTGGGCAAGAGAAGGAAGGCGCTGGCGTCGGACACTTCGTATTGATGAGGTCAGTAGTACTTTATTTATTTGTATATGCTAGTTAATGTTTTTAATAATGGGCAATTAATCTATTATCCATATCTGGATAATAGTTATTTTGCACATTATTGTACTGTAGGTGTTGGGGGGGAGGGTGTATGTATTGAATGTATAGGCCAGGTTTATTTTTTTTACATTCAGGGTTACTTCCGTGGTTTTGCGTGGGACCTCTGGAGACCACCCGCGGGGAATCCTCGGGTATCCTAAAGGGTAGCAGGCTGGTGGTTCCACGGGTGACACATGCGGGGATGATGATGTGTGGTCCCACTTCTGTGGGGGCACCGCGGACCCGTAGTCTGCGGGCATGACGATGTGTGGTCCCACTTCTGTGGGGGCACCTCCGACCCGTAGGTGCGGGGATGATGATGTGTGGTCCCACTTCTGTGGGGGCACCGCGGACCCGTAGTGAGCACCCGTGAGTTCCCCAGACCCCCATGGGAACCACCCGAGGCCCCGCAGACACCTGTGGGTTTGACCCGGGGCTCCCAGACATCCTTGGGCCTACCGTGTGGACCCAATTGTGGCTCACGGTGACCCAAGGAGACCACCTGGGCGCCATGGTGCTGGCAGGATCCACCAGCAGGCCTCCAGAACCTGTGGAATGCTGCTGGTAAACTGTAGGTCTGTCCAGGTGCCCTGCCAGCCCACCGGGGACTAGCGTGGGGCTGCGTTATGGACCCTGAATGTAAAAGAATAAATCTTGTATTTATGGGGGGGGGCACAGGGGGTGGGTAATGTATTTAATAAATAGAATGCTGTTTATTGTGGGTCATTGTACTGTTTTTATTGTGGGTACTGGGGTGGGGGTGGGGTGTTTCCCCAACGGTATGTGGGTAGGCCTCCCTTGTGGGTACTGACTAGGTGGTTAGGCCTCACGGGTGGGGGGGGTTAGTGTGGGAGGGTATGTAGGCATCCCGAGTGGTGGGTGGGTGAGGGTGGGTTAACCCCTTCATGACTGTAGCGGTTAATAACCGCTATGGTGATTAAGGGGTTAGGGGACATTACTTTGAAAGTGTTATTTTTTTTCTCTGTTTTACTGTACAGCAGCGGAGGTTGCCATGGGTAGTGGGTAGTGTATTGAATGTATTTATTGGTTATTATGCCTTAACCCCTTCATTACCTTAGCGGCTATACGCTATGCTAATGAAGCCTCGTTTCTGAACTTTTAATAATATTGTGCAGGAGCAGGGGGTCCCCTGAGATTAGATTTCTGTCTCAGGGAACCCCCTGCTCACTGTACTGTACAATATTATTAAAAAGACAGAAATGCTGCTTCTTTACCATAGCGCATAGCCGCTAAGCTAAAGAATGATTCTTTAATGATGTGTGTGTTTTATTCACAGTGTACATGTGCAGGGGGTCTCCGGAGCTGAAGCGCACAGGTTTCAGGTCTGGGGACCCCGTGCCCCCCGAGATACAGGCCCCTTTAGGGAGTGCCGGTGTCCCTCTGCTCTGCTTGGTTTACAGGCCGCGGTCACGTGATCGGGGCTTTCAATGCAGAGGGATACCGGCACCCCCTAAAGGGGCCTGTATCTCGGGGGGGCACAGGGTCCCCCGACCTGAAACCAGTGCGGTTCAGCTCCAGAGACCCCCTGCACATCTACACTATAAATAAAAATGTATTTCAAATGTATTTATTTGTATTTATTTATTTATTTATTGCGGGGATGCTGTGTGTGATTATTTTTTATTGTGTTTAGCGGGGGTGGGTGACGGGGTTTATAAATGTGAGTTTATAAATAAAATAAAGAATATTATTTATAGGGGCCTTAGAACAGAAGTTCCCACGCCAATTGCGCGCTCATTGCTCTTTTGTTACAATGTTGCTGGTCTTGCGGGTTTGCAGTCTGGCAGCAAAAAGCAGTTTGTAGTACTGAGTGTGAGATAAAGTAACCAGTTCTTTTATTGCTGAAGTCGCCACCAAAAACTTTTATTTACAAATACAGTACAAAAACCGTGCAACACACAACAACATTCAGTATCCTTTGTTTAAGTACAGCAGGTACTATAGGGTAAAACATGTACTGTACAGTACAGCACAATATTACTGTATGGTTTCACTGAAAGTTCTCCCCATTTTCCAGCCATGGCCGATGCCTTGCATGGCGCAAAACGCCATTAATGCAGTCTCTAACGCCTCTCATTACAGGATCTGTAACAGGGTAATAGCGCTGCATTTCTTCCACAATCTTTTTCCTTAAATTGGCAGGAAGGGCATTTTTTTGGCGATTCCCATCATAGTTCACTTTGAACACCCACTCGCAGTACAATGTGTAGGGAACATGGTGTTTAAATATGATCAAGGCATACTTGTGTGGTATACCAGCACTCCTCACCCTATACTTCTCCCTCAGCGCCGGTGGCAGATCGCACAGGGAGATGTCGGGCACTGTTTGTATGCGAGCGGGTGTAGGAAGTCTTTTGGGAGCGGGTGTACTTGAGGCGATGGGCAATGGTAGGGTGTCTGGGAGGAAGCTTTCCTCCGGTAGTGGTCGCCGGGTTGTCTCCTGGCGTGGTCTTGACGGGGTTGTCATGTCCTCCTCAATAGCATAGTACACTGTATCTTGTGGTGGAGGGGGTGTGCTTGGTGATGGAAGGGGGTCGAAGGTACCATGCATCACATCCATGTCACCCCCCTGCTCCAGCGTCGGGGAAACAGGGGCATTAACACCGAGCAAATAATGTATGCCCGCTATGTCTGCCTCTATCTTGTGCATCCGTTGATCCAGCCGCTGCTCCATTTGTAGCATCCCTTGCTCCATATGTAGCACCGACTCCAGAAGCAGATCTAGCTTTGCCAGCACACTAGAATTCCCGGGGAGATCCACACTTAGCCCATTCAGGATCCGGTCCAACGAGCTGCTTGTGCATGGCATCTGGAGATCTGGGGGGATGGGTGCAACGGAGGATGAGATGGGGGTTCCCTGGAGAGAAGCGGCATCGATGGAGAGTGGAAGAGGTGACCTGGGGATGCCCGGTACAGGAGAAGCTGCAGCGTGGTGGAAGAGGGATGGAGAAGGTGACCGCTGGATTTCCGGGCGAGAAGCAGAGTCGTCCAAGAGCAAAGGAGACAGTGACCCGTTGATTTCAGAGGCAGCAGCATCTTCAGATGGAACCGGAGAAGATGGGGGTGGAGAAGCCGGGCTGAAGATTTCCGGGACAGCTACAGCAGAGTCGTCGAAGCTTATGGGAAGTGGTCTGCGGATTCGGTGAGTTGGCTGCCATGCGTCTTGCGTACCGAGCACAGTACCGTATTTCTTCTTCACATAATAAGGCTGACGTGTTTTAAAAGCCTTAGCCTTTGGGGTCAGCAGAAGGTTTTCTTTGTTGGCCTTAGCCTGTCGCTTTGCCTTTGGCTTGGAAACGGTAACTGCCTTTCTCTTTTTCAGTGTAGCAGGCACAGCAGAGGTGAGATGATTCTTTCGTCCATAGAACCGGGGCTGCTCCATGTAAGCGGGAGGCACAATGCAGTATCTGGACAATGGCTCAGATAAAGATCAGCAAGTGGTGGGCTATGCAACGTGTACAACCTTTTATGCATGGCGGCCAGGTACAGGTGTTGAAAGTGGGTGGTCTGTTATGTGAGTCATTAACATATAAATATACCATCCATTTTGTGGATTCACTGCACATTGAATACACATCGACTAAACATCGAATACACATTCTTGTGTTTGTATTTCTTTCTACAGTACTCGCAGCAATGCCTGTTAAGAAGATTTCAAAGGATCTCAGCATGAGAATGAAGGAGATGTACACGAGCGGAAAATGAATTGCAGATATCCAGCGCTGGTTAACTGCTTCTGGCCTCGTTGTGCCATCAAGCACCGTGTGCTATCATGCACAAGGAAAAAACAGAGACCGCAAAAAGGCACCAAAGATAACAAATGCGTAAGTATACTGTATTTATAAAACTTAACCAAAAAAAATATAGAAAACTGTAGTGTACATCTACAGTATACCGTATTTATATAGTATATTTATTATATTACAACAGTATATACTGTAGTGTACTGTATGTGTGGTCAATTTATATTTTTTGTGCAGCAGTATACACTTTTGGTATATTGCAATTCATCTGACAACGAATATACAGTATATGATGTGTATTTATTATGATATAACAACAGTATACCGTTTTTATATAGTATATTTATTATATTACAACAGTATATACTGTAGTGTACTGTATGTGTGGTCAATTTATATTTTTTGTGCAGCAGTATACACTTTTGGTATATTGCAATTCATCTGACAACGAATATACAGTATATGATGTGTATTTATTATGATATAACAACAGTATACCGTTTTTATATAGTATATTTATTATATTACAACAGTATATACTGTAGTGTACTGTATGTGTGGTCAATTTATATTTTTTGTGCAGCAGTATACACTTTTGGTATATTGCAATTCATCTGACAACGGAATATACAGTATACAGTATGATGTGTATTTATTATGATATAATAACAGTATATTTATATAGTATATTTATATTACAACAGTACTGTATACTGTATATTTTGTCTATTTATATTTATAGTACAGCAGTATACATTTTTTGTATATTTATATTTACTGTATATTACAACATTACATGTACAGTATACAGTATACATTTTATATTGCTGCATATTAATAACACAATATAATTTCTTTGCATTGTAGGGAGACTACTCTTCTGGTGGACAGAATAAGTGAGGAGAATGATGAGAGGAGCGCATTAAGGGTTAAAAACACTCTTCAGGAAAACCACAATCTGACTGTATCCGAGAGCAGCATAAAGAAGATGAGACGCAGAATTGGATGGAAATATGGACGTGTGAGGTTAGTAGTGGACAGTACAGGAGGTACTGTACTGTAAAGTAAAAGTGTTGTTTTGCAAACTGTACTGCGCTGTGACGCTAACATTTTTTATTCATTGTCATTACAGAGCGTACCCCATGATACGGGACGCAAACAAAATCAAAAGAGTGCTCCAGGCCCAGGCATGGATCGACAGCGGTGAGACTTTCCAGGATTGCATCTTCACTGATGAGTCTACTGTGTCGCTGGAGAGATTTGCAAGATTTGCGTTCCACAAAAAAGGCCGCATAACTTTGAAGCCGCGGCCAAAACACCCTGTGAAGCTGCATGTGTGGGGTGCCATCTCTAGGCGTGGACCGGGATGCATTGTCGTCTTTGAAGGTACAATTTCTCAAATATAATGCCGCCTAATGCACTGTACTTGACTAGTGTTGCCTTACCGTATGCACTGTACTGTACTATTGAGCACTTTTCTTTTCTTGCTATAGGAATCATGAATAAAGATTTCTTCCAAGACAACATTGTGCCCGTGATAGTGCGATACATCACACAAGACTTTCCCAATGGTCATCGCTTTTACCAGGACAATGATCCCAAGCACACCGCGTCGACGGCGCATATCCTTGAGCGCGGCATCAACTGGGTGAAGACGCCAGCGGAGTAAGTGCAGTAGACCGTGTCCCATTTATGTTCCCCACTGTTTGTACTGTGTACTGTATCTCTTAAACTAATTGTCCTTTCTTTCCAAACACAGATCGCCAGACTTCAATCCGATCGAAATGGTCTGGCATCAGCTGAAGGACCACATCCGTAAAGTGGCGAAACCCTCCAAGAAGGACGAGTTGTATAAAGCCATAATGAGTTTTTGGAACGATGTACTCACCGAGGAACGATGCAATAAATATATAGACCATATTGCCACTGTGTTGCCCATTGTCATCGCGCGCAATGGACAAGCATCAGGAAAGTAGTACAGTGCTGTAGTATTGTACAGTAGGTACAGTATGATACAGGTAAGTATGGCACAGATTTTAGCTTTCCCAATAGTCAGAGTATACAGTAGTTCCAGTATACAGTACAGTAGACTAGTTTGACATACTACAGTAACTGCCTACTAACTGCTCCATTTTTTTCTTTCCAGAGAAAGCTGCACCAGCCACCTTCTGTACAGTAGTTCTACCATAATACAGTACGCACATACAGTACAGTACAGTAACTGAACAAAGTTTTTGTTTTCTTGTCGTTCCAGGAAAAAGGGTGCACCAGGGGGGAGGGGGGGCCTTGTGTTCGTCAAATCTGCTTGTGCAGTCAAATGTACAGTATATAAACAGCAGTAATGATGTACACAAAACCTCTCCTCTCTCAATGAACTACTGTACCGCAGACACAATGAGGATACTGTTACAGTATGAAGGGAAAAAGAACAGGATGGGTTATTTAACATTACAGTATACTGTGCAATATTTATACTGTATATTTATATATACTGTATTTTTATTCTAAAGGTATTCGAGAATGTACTCTACTAGATGAGGACCTGGTGACTTTCAACCCTCTCAGACACACAGAAAGGATTATTTCACATCACTGTATATTTATCCTGTATATTTTCAGTAATTTAGAAGCAGTGGCTGTTCTGAACAGCCCAGGGCCAGATTAACAAAACAATGGCTTGGATTGGATTAGCCAGACGATTGATGCTTGGCCAGGGAGGGATTAAAAACTCTAAGGGAGGGGGTGGGTGGTGTAGCTGTAGGATTGTACTGTCAGTATTTCCAACGCCAGGTCACCCTAATAATTGCATGAATAAACCCCCAAAGACAAGGCCCAAATATACTAGTACAGTATACTGTACAGTACTGTAAAGTATGTATTATTGTGTGTTGATGTTTTGAATTGCTGTTAACTTGAAAAGTTTCACCATTGTATTGTACTGTATTTGTAAATAAAAGTATTTTGTGGCGACTTCAGCAATAAAAGAACTGGTTAATTTATCTCACATAAAGTACGTGAATACGACCGCAATCACCATTGTACAGTAAATGGGTGCATAGGATGGAACGACAGGTGCTAAAGGGGTATAAATATGATACTGTATTTATCAGTATTGATCAAAGAGAGTTGATCAGAAAGAATCCCCTTATAAAGTATACAGCACTCTATTGTCATTCATACAGTACAGTATACTGTAGTAAAAGGTAGACAACACATGGTCTTGCAGTACAGTATACTGTATTACTAAAAATCTGTCAGGTTGACCAGAATCACTGCGGATATCGGAAAATAATACAATTTTATTAATTCTACGTACTGTATATAAGGGGAATCCTTCTGATCAACTCTCTTTGATCAACACTGATAAATACAGTAATTTATCTCACACTCAGTACTACAAACTGCTTTTTGCTTGCAATAAACAAACAAACAGGGAAGCGCTATACTGTATGAGTTAGGATCAGGCCCAGCAGCCACTTTATGTTGAAAACCACATACAGTATGAAATGAGCATAAATTTGCATGAATAATTACACAAAAATATATAAAATAAATAGCACAAGTCTCTGACAGAGAGAAATTGTCCAGGTGGTGTGGATACAGGTTAATGCCCCTGTCTGATAGGACAGACTCGGGCAAGAATGGCCTGTGAGAGGTGAATATCCAGAATGGTAGCTGGGATGGAAAGCGCTACCAACTGTGCAGGTATTGAAGTGTGTAGAAATGGGAAGGTGCCGTAGGCATCAAATGTGGAAAGCGCTCACCCAGACTTCATACTGTACACTTTGCGCTTTTTGCTTGCAGACTGCAAAGCCGCAAGACCAGCAACATTGTAAAAAAAGAGCAAAAAAAGAGCAATGAGCGCGAAATTGGCGTGGGAACTTCTGTTCTAGGGCCCCTAGAAATAATATTCTTTATTTTATTTATAAACTCACATTTATATATAAAGTATATATTTATTTCTCTTCATGTATTTATTTAGATTTATTTATTAATTGTGGAGCTGCTGTGCGTGAGGGGCCATGGCCAGGATGGGGGGGGGAGGGGTAACGGTACAGTATGTGGGTAGGGGGTGAGGGTGGTTAGACCTGACACTACATTATGCACATTGGGCCCCCCCCCCTCCCCACATTTACATACTGTACACTGCACGACATCAATGCAGGGAGGGTTTACCAATGCAGGGAGGGTTTACCAATGCAGGGAGGGTTTACCAATGCAGGGAGGGTTTACCAATGCAGGTAAGGCTTTAGGCCTTTATATCTCTCTCCCTTCAGTGTAATCTGCTTAACAGAAACATTAGGGGGGAAGGGGCTTTAGGCCTTTATATCTCTCTCCCTTCATTGTAATCTGCTTAACAGAAACATTAGGGGGGAAGGGGCTTTAGGCCTTTATATCTCTCTCCCTTCATTGTAATCTGTTTAACAGAAACATTAGGGGGGAAGGGGCTTTAGGCCTTTATATCTCTCTCCCTTCAGTGTAATCTGCTTAACAGAAACATTAGGGGGGAGGGGGCTTTAAACAATGCTGTGTATAATGTATAATGTATAAGGTTTTTTACAATTAGATAGATGTAATCCTTGGTATTGTAAGGGTTAGTTTGGTTTTAAATTGTCTTTTCTGGTTGGTACTTACAGTATATATTGATTTTGGTTTACTTGATTGGTTAAAATACTGTAGTTGACTTGTTTGGAAGTGTTTGTACAGTATTTACTGGTAGAGTAGCTTGCAATTATATTGTTAACATTCATTTGCAGAATGTACAGTACTGTATATGGTGCATAGATTTAATGCTATGCATCATTTACAGTATACAATGTACTGTAAATGCAATGTACTGTGTGGATTGTAATGTTATGTTTTATACTGTATGCTATTCATTAACTTCATTGCTCTACACATCTAGGGATTTCATTCCACCTTACCACCTTTCCTACACATGATTTGTGCTGTAGGCATTGGTTATATCACTGTCTGCTAATGCAGATGTGTGATGCTTTGAGACTGTCATTTATACTTTGACAAGTCTACCTTTTGGTGTGTAGTGTGCATTATCCTTAGCGTTGTATACTGTAGGTGCCTTTGAACCCAGTAACCTATTGTGATTCACTTTGATTCTCCCTAGTGTTTTTTGAGTCACTATCCTTTTCATGTTTAGGGTCGACAGTGTGTGTCGTTCCCTAGTGCTGTTCATTAGTGTTTAAGGGTCCATGCCTCTTTTTTAAGTGTTTTTAAATCATGTACTGTTTATTCATCCCTTTTTGCACTGTGTCAAATAAATAAACAAATATATCAATTGCATACCTGAGTGCTCCCATACGGGTTACTTTTTTCTCTTTTCACTCACATACAGTATGTATGTATATATATATATATATATATATACTGTATATACTGTATATATATATATATATATATATATATACACAAATATAGCTGTATGATATATATATATATATATATATATATATACTGTATATATATATATATATATATATATATATATATATATATATATATATATATATATATACACAGTGTATATATGTACAGTATACTGTATATATATATATACAGTGTATATACTGTACAGTATATATACAAAGTATATACTGTACAGTATATATTTATTTCTCTTCATGTCTTTATTTATTTATTTATTTAGATTTATTTATTAATTGTGGGGCTGCTGTGCGTGAATTTTTTTTTATTGGGGGTGAGGGGGGTGTTTGGCCCTTGGTGTGAGTTTACGACTTGCAGCAGCAGCAGCAGCACAATTAATAAATAAATCTAAATAAATAAATAAATGACAATAAATACATTTGAAATACATTTTTATTGATAGTGTACATGTGCAGGGGGTCTCCAGAGCAGAAGCGCACAGGTTTCAGGTCTGGGGACCCCGTGCCCCCCGAGATACAGGCCCCTTTAGGGGGTGCGGGTATCCCTCTGCTCTGCTTGGTTTACAGGCCGCGATCACGTGATCGGGACCTTTAAACGCAGAGCACTCAGCAATCAGAAACACAGGCCAGGCAGATTTAACACACACACACAATAGGGGGAGGTTTTTTTACATAGCTTGCAGGGAAGCTTAACGCACACACACAATAGGGGGATAGGGGGAGGGGTTTTTACATAGATTAGAGAGAAGGCAGGGCGTTTTAAAAGCGAGAATAGGGGGAGGGGGTTTTACATAGATTAGAGAGAAGGCAGGGAGTTTTAACACAGACGTGAAAAATATGTATTGAATGTATTAATTGTTTATTATGCCTTAACCCCTTCATTGCCTTAGCGGCTATCCGCTATGGTAATGACGCAGCATTTTCCGTATTTTTAATAATATTGATCAGGAGCAGGGGGGGGGGGTTCCCTGAGCATTAATTTCTGGCTCAGGGAACCCCCTGCTCACTTTACAATATTATTAAAATAATGCTTCTTTACCATAACGCATAGACGCTAAGGTAAAGAACGAGTGTTTATTTATACTGTATATTGTATGTGTTTTATTGATAGTGTACATGTGCAGAGGGTCTCCAGAGCAGAAGCGCACAGGTTTCAGGTCTGGGAACCCCGTGCCCCCCGAGATACAGGCCCCTTTAGGGGGTGCCGGTATCCCTCTGCTCTGCTTGGTTTACAGGCCGCGGTCACGTGATCGGGATCTTTAAACGCAGAGGGATACCGGCACCCCCTAAAGGGGCCTGTATCTCGGGGGGCACGGGGTCCCCAGACCTAAAACCAACGCGGTTCAGCTCCGCAGACCCCCTGCACATCTACACTATCAATAAAAATGTATTTCAAATGTATTTATTGTCATTTATTTATTTATTTTTTGGCGGCTGCTGTGTGTATTTTATTGTTGTGGGTTGCGGGAGGGTGGGTGAATGGGGTATTCGCCCCAACGATGGTTGGGGAGGGCTTGCAGGGGGGGGGGTGGGGTAGCGGGAGGGCTTAACCCCTTCATGACCGTAGCGGTATTAACTGCTACGGTCGTGAAGGGGTTAAGTGCACCCGCAACCCCCCCCCCCCTCCCGCAAGTCCTAAACTCACACCAAGGGCCAAATACCCCCCCCACCAATCCCCACTACACACAATAAAGCGGGCACGGTGGGTTAACCCCTTCATTGCCTTAGCGGCTATCCGCTATGGTAATGACGCAGCATTTTCCGTATTTTTAATAATATTGATCAGGAGCAGGGGGGGGGGGGTTCCCTGAGCATTCATTTCTGGCTCAGGGAACCCCCTGCTCACTTTACAATATTATTAAAATAATGCTTCTTTACCATAGCGCATAGACGCTAAGGTAAAGAACGAGTGTTTATTTATACTGTATATTGTATGTGTTTTATTGATAGTGTACATGTGCAGAGGGTCTCCAGAGCAGAAGCGCACAGGTTTCAGGTCTGGGGACCCCGTGCCCCCCGAGATACAGGCCCCTTTAGGGAGTGCCGGTATCCCTCTGCTCTGCTTGGTTTACAGGCCGCGGTCACGTGATCGGGATCTTTAAACGCAGAGGGATACCGGCACCCCCTAAAGGGGCCTGTATCTCGGGGGGCACGGGGTCCCCAGACCTAAAACCAACGCGGTTCAGCTCCGCAGACCCCCTGCACATCTACACTATCAATAAAAATGTATTTCAAATGTATTTATTGTCATTTATTTATTTATTTTTTGGCGGCTGCTGTGTGTATTTTTTTAATAATATTGATCAGGAGCAGGGGGGGGGGGCTCCCTGAGCATTAATTTCTGGCTCAGGGAGCCCCCTGCTCACTGTACAATATTATTAAATCTCTCTCTGCTGCAAACACATCTCGCCCCCAGTACAGTATGTGCAGTAATTTACTGAACATGTACTGTAGAATAAATGCATAGTTTTATTTATTCGGGTTTATTACACAGTATACTGTTTGGCTGGAAAACATCAGCATACTGTACAGCACAATATTACTGTATCCATCGAAATCCCCCCATTAGCCGTTTTCTTTTCTTTTCTGAGGAAAAACAAAATGAAAAGTTTTAATGTACAGTAATGGTCAGCCCCCTAAAGAAGTACCCAGCCAGCCCCACCAAAATAATAGTACTCACCATACTGTATTACTGAATTTCCCATTCAGCTTGCGCCGGCGCCGGCCCACTTCCAGTCCAGCTTTCATCATCACCCATGTCGATAGTTTGCAGAGGGACTAGCCCACCTGTAGTCAGCAGAAATCGCTTAGGTACATGCAAGCTTCATCAAAACTGGCTGCGAAATCCATCTCAGAGTTGTCACCGATGGAGATGGCATCATGATAAGCTGGTGCTGCTGCTGGTTCTGGTTCTGGTTCTGGCGCATTGCTTGGCAGGGACTGTCGCTTCTTATTTCGTTTTAACACGACCCTTCGCCTTTTCCGCCTCCATTATCATAGATACGGGAAAAACCCGGTGCCACACACCAATACCCTCCAACAAATTGGGGCTCAATACGGTGAAAACAGGGGTCACTACATAACCTTTTCCTTATTGCGCGCTTCCACAAATGAGGAGTTGGCGAAAATCTGTAAAAGTCATAATTTTCGATAAAATACTGATAAATTTGAACAACTGTTGCCATCTTATCCTCTGTTGCATTAATAGCGGCCCATATCAAATAAGCATAACTTCTGTCAGGTTTTTGGAAAGCGGGCTCCACTTGAACACTCATTTAGTGTCGTTCCCTAGTGCTGTTCAATAGTGTTTAAGGGTCCATGCCTCTTTTTTAAGTGTTTTTAAATCATGTACTGTTTATTCATCCCTTTTTGCACTGTGTCAAATAAATAAACAAATATATCAATTGCATACCTGAGTGCTCCCATACGGGTTACTTTTTTCTCTTTTCACTCACATACAGTATGTATGTATATATATATATATATACTGTATATACTGTGTATATATATATATATATATATATATATATATATATATATATATATATATATATATATACAAATATAGCTGTATGATATATATATATATATATATATACTGTATATATATATATATATATATATATATATATATATATATATATATATATATATACACAGTGTATATATGTACAGTATACTGTATATATATATTTATACAGTGTATATACTGTACAGTATATATACAAAGTATATACTGTACAGTATATATTTATTTCTCTTCATGTCTTTATTTATTTATTTATTTAGATTTATTTATTAATTGTGGGGCTGCTGTGCGTGAATTTTTTTTTATTGGGGGTGAGGGGGGTGTTTGGCCCTTGGTGTGAGTTTACGACTTGCAGCAGCAGCAGCAGCACAATTAATAAATAAATCTAAATAAATAAATAAATGACAATAAATACATTTGAAATACATTTTTATTGATAGTGTACATGTGCAGGGGGTCTCCAGAGCAGAAGCGCACAGGTTTCAGGTCTGGGGACCCCGTGCCCCCCGAGATACAGGCCCCTTTAGGGGGTGCGGGTATCCCTCTGCTCTGCTTGGTTTACAGGCCGCGATCACGTGATCGGGACCTTTAAACGCAGAGCACTCAGCAATCAGAAACACAGGCCAGGCAGATTTAACACACACACACAATAGGGGGAGGTTTTTTTACATAGCTTGCAGGGAAGCTTAACGCACACACACAATAGGGGGATAGGGGGAGGGGGTTTTACATAGATTAGAGAGAAGGCAGGGCGTTTTAAAAGCGAGAATAGGGGGAGGGGGTTTTACATAGATTAGAGAGAAGGCAGGGAGTTTTAACACAGACGTGAAAAATATGTATTGAATGTATTAATTGTTTATTATGCCTTAACCCCTTCATTGCCTTAGCGGCTATCCGCTATGGTAATGACGCAGCATTTTCCGTATTTTTAATAATATTGATCAGGAGCAGGGGGGGGGGGGGGTTCCCTGAGCAATAATTTCTGGCTCAGGGAACCCCCTGCTCACTTTACAATATTATTAAAATAATGCTTCTTTACCATAACGCATAGACGCTAAGGTAAAGAACGAGTGTTTATTTATACTGTATATTGTATGTGTTTTATTGATAGTGTACATGTGCAGAGGGTCTCCAGAGCAGAAGCGCACAGGTTTCAGGTCTGGGAACCCCGTGCCCCCCGAGATACAGGCCCCTTTAGGGGGTGCCGGTATCCCTCTGCTCTGCTTGGTTTACAGGCCGCGGTCACGTGATCGGGATCTTTAAACGCAGAGGGATACCGGCACCCCCTAAAGGGGCCTGTATCTCGGGGGGCACGGGGTCCCCAGACCTAAAACCAACGCGGTTCAGCTCCGCAGACCCCCTGCACATCTACACTATCAATAAAAATGTATTTCAAATGTATTTATTGTCATTTATTTATTTATTTTTTGGCGGCTGCTGTGTGTATTTTATTGTTGTGGGTTGCGGGAGGGTGGGTGAATGGGGTATTCGCCCCAACGATGGTTGGGGAGGGCTTGCGGGGGGGGGGGGGTAGCGGGAGGGCTTAACCCCTTCATGACCGTAGCGGTATTAACTGCTACGGTCGTGAAGGGGTTAAGTGCACCCGCAACCCCCCCCCCCCCTCCCGCAAGTCCTAAACTCACACCAAGGGCCAAATACCCCCCCCACCAATCCCCACTACACACAATAAAGCGGGCACGGTGGGTTAACACCTTCATTGCCTTAGCGGCTATCCGCTATGGTAATGACGCAGCATTTTCCGTATTTTTAATAATATTGATCAGGAGCAGGGGGGGGGGGGTTCCCTGAGCATTAATTTCTGGCTCAGGGAACCCCCTGCTCACTTTACAATATTATTAAAATAATGCTTCTTTACCATAGCGCATAGACGCTAAGGTAAAGAACGAGTGTTTATTTATACTGTATATTGTATGTGTTTTATTGATAGTGTACATGTGCAGAGGGTCTCCAGAGCAGAAGCGCACAGGTTTCAGGTCTGGGGACCCCGTGCCCCCCGAGATACAGGCCCCTTTAGGGAGTGCCGGTATCCCTCTGCTCTGCTTGGTTTACAGGCCGCGGTCACGTGATCGGGATCTTTAAACGCAGAGGGATACCGGCACCCCCTAAAGGGGCCTGTATCTCGGGGGGCACGGGGTCCCCAGACCTAAAACCAACGCGGTTCAGCTCCGCAGACCCCCTGCACATCTACACTTTCAATAAAAATGTATTTCAAATGTATTTATTGTCATTTATTTATTTATTTTTTGGCGGCTGCTGTGTGTATTTTTTTTAATAATATTGATCAGGAGCAGGGGGGGGGGGGGCTCCCTGAGCATTAATTTCTGGCTCAGGGAGCCCCCTGCTCACTGTACAATATTATTAAATCTCTCTCTGCTGCAAACACATCTCGCCCCCAGTACAGTATGTGCAGTAATTTACTGAACATGTACTGTAGAATAAATGCATAGTTTTATTTATTCGGGTTTATTACACAGTATACTGTTCGGCTGGAAAACATCAGCATACTGTACAGCACAATATTACTGTATCCATCGAAATCCCCCCATTAGCCGTTTTCTTTTCTTTTCTGAGGAAAAACAAAATGAAAAGTTTTAATGTACAGTAATGGTCAGCCCCCTAAAGAAGTACCCAGCCAGCCCCACCAAAATAATAGTACTCACCATACTGTATTACTGAATTTCCCATTCAGCTTGCGCCGGCGCCGGCCCACTTCCAGTCCAGCTTTCATCATCACCCATGTCGATAGTTTGCAGAGGGACTAGCCCACCTGTAGTCAGCAGAAATCGCTTAGGTACATGCAAGCTTCATCAAAACTGGCTGCGAAATCCATCTCAGAGTTGTCACCGATGGAGATGGCATCATGATAAGCTGGTGCTGCTGCTGGTTCTGGTTCTGGTTCTGGCGCATTGCTTGGCAGGGACTGTCGCTTCTTATTTCGTTTTAACACGACCCTTCGCCTTTTGCCGCCTCCATTATCATAGATACGGGAAAAACCCGGTGCCACACACCAATACCCTCCAACAAATTGGGGCTCAATACGGTGAAAACAGGGGTCACTACATAACCTTTTCCTTATTGCGCGCTTCCACAAATGAGGAGTTGGCGAAAATCTGTAAAAGTCATAATTTTCGATAAAATACTGATAAATTTGAACAACTGTTGCCATCTTATCCTCTGTTGCATTAATAGCGGCCCATATCAAATAAGCATAACTTCTGTCAGGTTTTTGGAAAGCGGGCTCCACTTGAACACTCATGTCTCTGTAGAATAGTGTAAGCGAAAATGATCTTTGTCTTTATTTAATACAGTACTGTATGTAAAGCCTAAATTGATACATTTTTTGCAACTCTTCCTTCAGTCTCAAGGACAAGTTACAATACTGTAGCATACTGTACTGGGATAAAGTATCTTTTTTGGTATAGTAAACGAAACAACTTGCAAAGTCCACACATTACTTAAGTCATGAGTTTATGCCATCTGGTGGACAAACGAAACATTGCCGCCTAGTAAATTCTTCTGGTTATCATGAGTTTATGCCATCTGGTGGACAAACGAAACATTGCCGCCTAGTAAATTCTTCTGTTATTATTTAACAGATCAGATCCCCCGTCAGCCAGGCATGAACCGTGGCTGGGAAGGCAAACGCAACGCAGCATGCAAGAGGTGAGCAGCGGCGGATTCAAAGTATCTGCCAGGTACAAATCGGGCATTTGCTCGAATAAAGTGTGTCGGTGCAGTATAAATCAACAGAAATAACAACAGTATTACAGTAGATACAGAACTGTACTGTAGATGTACTGTACTGTATGAACAGTACAGTGCGTACAGTTTTGTATATTTTTTTTGTTAAGTTTTATAAATATACTTATGCGTTAGTTACCCTTGGTGCCCTTTTGCGGTCTCTGTTTTTTCCGTTTGCATGATAGCTCACGGTGGTTGATGGCACAATGAGGTCAGAAGTAGCTAACCAGCGCTGGATAGCAGCAATTCGGTGTCCGCTCGTGTACATCTCCTTAATTCGCATGCTGAGCTCCTTTGAAATCTTTTTAACAGGCATTGCTGCGAGTAGAAAGAAATACAAACACAAGAATGTGTATTTGATGTTTAGTCGATGTGTATTCTATGTGCAGTCAATACACAAAATGGATGGTGTATTTATACGGTAATGACTCACATTAGAGTACGCCCACTTTCAACACCTGTACCTGGTCGCCATGCATAAAAGGTTACACACTTTGCATAGCCCACCACTCAATGATCTTTATCTGAACTTGCCCTTGTCCAGATACTGCATTGTGCCACCTGCTTCCATGGAGCAACCCCGGTTCTATGGACGCAGGAACCCACTTGCCTCTGCCGTGCCCGTCAAGCTGAAAAAGCGAAAGGCGGTTGCCGTTTCCACGCCAAGGCAAAAGCGGCAGGCTAAGGCCAATAAAGAAAACCTTCTGCTGACCCCAAAGTTTAAGGGTTTTCTTAGACGTAAGCCTCATTATGTGAAGAAGATATACGGTGATGTACTCTCGACGCAAAACGAATGGGAGCCAACCCATCGAACCCGCAGACCACTTCCTCACATATGCTTCGACGACTCTGCTGTAGCTGTCCCGGAAATCTTCAGCCCTTCTTCTCCACCCCCACCTTCTCCGGTTCCATCCGACGACGCCGCCGCCTCTGAAATCCACGGGTCACTGTCTCCTTTGCTCTTGGACGACTCTGCTTCTCGCCCGGAAATCCAAAGGTCACTTTCTCCATCCCTCTTTGACGATGCTGCCGCTTCTCCTGTACCGGGTATCCACAGGTCACCTCCTCCACTCTTCCTCGATGTCGATACCGTTTCTGTCCATGGAACCCCCATCTCATCCTCCATTGCACCCATCCCCCCAGATGTCCAGACACCATGCACAAGAAGCAGCTCGTTAGACCGGATGCTGAATGGGATTACTGTGGATCTCCCCGGGAATTCTATTGTGCTAGTAAAGATAGATCTGCTTCTGGAGACCATGTTAAATGTGGAGCAACGGATGCTACAAATGGATCAACGGATGGATCGACGGATGGAGAAGATGGAGAAGATAGAGGCTGACATAGCGGGCATACATTATTTGCTCGGTGCTAATGCCTTTGTTTCCCCGACGCCGGAGCAGGGGGTGACATGGATGTGATGAATGGGACCTTCGACCCCCTTTCATCACCAAGCGCACTCCCTCCCCGTCAAGACCACGCCAGGAGACAACACGGCGACCACGACCAGAGGAAAGCTTCCTCCCAGACAACCTACCATCGCCGTCACCTCAAGCACACCCGCTCCCAAACAACCTACATTCGCTCGCATCGATATGGTGCCCGACATCACCCTGTGCGATCTGCCACCGGCGCTCAGGGAGAAGTATAGGGTGAAGAGTGCTGGTGTACCCCACAAGTATGCCTTGTTCATTTTTAAGCACCATGTTCCCTACTCGTTGTACTGCGACTGGGCCTTCAAAGTGAACTACGATGAGAATCGCGTAAAAAAGGCGCTTCCTGTCAATTTAAGGAAAAACATTGTGAATGAAATGCGGCACTTTTATTCAGTTACAGATCCTGTAATGAAAGGCGTTCGAGACTGCATTAATGGCATTTTGCGCCATGCAAGGAATCGGCCATGGACGGAAAATGTGGAGGACTTTCTGTGAGACCATTCTGTTGTGCTGAACTGCATTGTACTGTACATGTTTTGCCCTACAGTACCTGCTGTACTTAAAAAAGGGAGATGTTGTTGTGTGCTTTTTTACACAGGACATGCATAACTCCAGTCCCTGGGGGCCGAAAACAGGCACGGTTTTCAAGGTTGCCCTGAAAACCTGCCCTGCTTGCTGCCCTCTAGGACTGTACTGTCGATGTTTTCAATTGCTGTGCACTTAAAATGTTTCAACATTGTACAGTATTTGTAAATAAATGTTTTTGTACTGACCCCACCAATAAAAGAACATGTTGAATTGTCTTACATTGTTTCCATTTGCTCCTTTGACTGTGTAACAAATGTCGAGGCTTACTGCACTGTTTTTTTACTGCCAGACCGCAAAGCCGCAAGATCGGCAACATTGTGCAAAAAGAGCAATGATCGCGCAATTGGCGTGGGAACTAGGGCAATTGGCGTGGGAACTTCTGTTCTAGGGCAACTAGAAATAAAATTCATTTTGCCTATAGATGTTAGGAACCCCCTCACTTGACCCCAACAGGGTCCGACCAGTAATGGCGACGAGAAAGGGTCACGCCGGCGAGGAGGGTCCTATCATTGAGCGTAATGGCGGAGAAAGCCGCGCTGCTTTGAAACGGCTAAGTGAGAATGAGCAGAAACCTGAACCAATAACTCCAGTTCTGTTCAAGCTAGAGGGCTCAGATTCGGTCACCATATAGTCCTAGTTCAGGCAGGATTGCATGGCAAATAGCGACCCTCTAGTG
Source organism: Ascaphus truei (assembly GCF_040206685.1). Classification (NCBI taxonomy): domain Eukaryota; kingdom Metazoa; phylum Chordata; class Amphibia; order Anura; family Ascaphidae; genus Ascaphus; species Ascaphus truei. The sequence goes on along the minus strand of NC_134484.1, from coordinate 165,649,362 downwards.
GCAACAGAATGGAGTAATGGTAATGGTAAAGTTTAGGTTTCTGCCATTGACTTGCATGGCAGAAAAAAAGCCACTTTTGTAATGTGCTTTTAAACTGTATTTTTGTATCTCCGGTTCCGGGGGATGTGGAAGGCTGATATTTGGCCACTATGACAAGGGTCCTTCCGCATGAGGACCAGGCAAATTTCAACCCGCTCAGACCCACAGAACGGAATATTTTAAATTATATTTATATATTTATATTTTAAAGATATTAAAGAATGTACTGTATTTTATTTAAAACATGTGACTGTAGGAGGCGCATGCGCGACGGCAGAGAGAATGGATGCGTGATCCCATTGCTCTGTGCCCCGCTCAGATTCTAATGAAATAAAAAAACCTTTATTTTACAACAAAAATCGGGAATTCAACTCCTAACACTCTGCCAAACTGCCGGGATGGCGAAGCGACAGGCCAAAACCCCGAAATCAAAGGGGCTCCCACAGTATTTCCCCAGCACAAGAAACAGCGCGGCTGAAGCAGTAATGGCGCCGAGTTCGAATCAGGGCTCTGATTCAGAACGGGAGGGAGAGAGGGATGATGGAGAAAATCCAGAATACCAGCCATTTCGGCTTTGCGATTTTAATCGCCTTTATACAGATCTCAAAAATCTCCTTCAGGCAGAAATAAAAGAGATGGGGAGGAAGATCGGGAGCTTGGGGGAGCGCACGGGACGTGTGGAGACCCAGCTAGATGTAACATCCACGGCCGCCAAACGCAACACTAAAAAAGCAGCGGAGATGCAGACACAAATTACAGATTTGAAAGAGAAGCAAGAGGATGCTGAGAACCGCGAGCGGCGGAATAATATCAGGATCCGGGGGGTCCCTGAAGATGCAGGGAAGTGCGAGGAATTCGTGATGAGGTGGCTGGGAGAGCTGCTGCCGGATGTCCCCAAAGAGCGGCTAGAAATGGACCATTGCCACAGGGCCCTAAGAACGAGGCCTATGCAGTCTGAACAACCGCGTGACATCATAGCACGTCTGCATTATTATAAGACCAGGGAGGCCATCTTACAGAGGGCCCGGGATACACCGTCAGTGGAATTCAAGGGGGTAAAACTACTTATTTTTCAAGACCTGTCCCCCCTGACCTTGCTGCGTCGCAGGGCCCTTACACCAATCACTAAGGTGCTGAGGGACCACAATGTTCGCTATAGATGGACTTTTCCTTTCGGGCTGTCCGTCAGTAAAAATGGCAGAGCCCACTACAGGAGAGAGTTGGGAGAGGGAGAGGCTTTCCTTCAAAAGATGGGGCTTAAAGGGGTACCAGCAGCACCGGAGGAGGTGGAGGAAACCCCGGGCCCCAGCTGGGCAACGGCGGGTAATCTCCCCGACCTTCACGCAATAAAAATTGAATCCCGGCAAGGATATTGTTCTTTACATCCCACGTTGTTAGGGAAGCAAGTTTATCAGTTCCCAGTTAAAATTGCCTGGTACTATGTTATAGGCGTGTGTCCCCGTTGCTGATCAAGTACCCGCATCAAGATCCCCTCCGGTGGGGAAAAAAGCCTTGTTTGCCTATCTGAAAGAGACTATGGGCCTCATGCAGTAAGCGTCGATTATGTGAAATCGGCAATCTTACCGATTAGTCATGTTATTGGCGTTTTTTCCTCTCCGTATGCAGTGAGTGCCGAATACATTCAAAATCAACCCGAAAACAAATCCGCCCACTCTCACGATGATTAGCCGATCACACACAGGTGTATCGGCGTGCGTGGCGGGGTGCTGTTAGGTTGCCCAATCACAAATCTTGCTGAATCAGGCGAAACAAGCATGTTTTGGATTGCGCGCCATATTTAAAGGCAACGTGTACTGCTATTCATTCTCTGTGTTGTTGGGAGTGAGAGAGAGAGAGACGCACAGAGCTGGCTGTTTGAACATTTGCATATTGACTGAGAGACTTGTTGTGTATTGGGTGAGCTTTGTCCATTGTTGTTTTGTTTACATCTTTGTCTTGTTTTATATGTGGAAGTGTTTCGTGTGATTGGCTGTACATTTATTGTCTGTTTTTTGTGAGTGCTGGAAGTATGCCCGCAAAGCGTGGGAAGAGTGATGCTGGTGGGAGTGGGAGTGCTACTCGTGGGAGTACGCATCGGAGTGAACGTACTGTTCAGGGGAGTGATGTTGCTGAGAGTGAGAGTGGTGTTGCAGGGAGTGGGAGTGCTGGTGCTGCGAGTGGTGTTGCTGGGAGTGGGAGTGCTGTTGCTGGGAGTGGGAGTGCTGTTGCTGGGAGTGGGAGTGCTGTTGCTGGGAGTGGGAGTGCTGGTGCTGGGAGTGGGAGTGCTGTTGCTGGGAGTGGGAGTGCTGTTGCTGGGAGTGGGAGTGCTGGTGCTGGGAGTGCTGGTGCTAGGAGTGTGAGTACTGGTGCTAGGAGTGTGAGTGCTGGTGCTAGGAGTGTGAGTGCTGGTGCTAGGAGTGGGAGTGCTGGTGCTGGGAGTGCTGCTGGTGGCGCAGTTGCTGATGGGGTGGATGGTGGTGGCGTGCTTGCTGGTGGGCAGCTTTTGGAGGCTCTTCCATTGGAAGAAGGAGAGTCCAGTCAGCACCAGCCAAGCTCTGACCCTAAACCTGCTCGGAAGAAACGTGTGGAGAAGCCACGTAATCCTCGCTTCAATGACCAGGAAAATACAGCTCTTGTCACTGGCATTCTGGAGCACTATGACAGTATATATGGACATTTACTAGGTAAGTGTACATTTACATTTATTATTCAAATACATGTGATCCTAGGTCATCTGAGTTTTGTTCATATGCAAATATGGGTTCACAATATCTTTCTATGTTAATTAGTCTGGAAACACAGCTTTTTATCATGCCTTACAAGGACAACTAAACACAGGCGGTCAATTTGCCATAACTGCATACAATATGAATGCAACCTTGCTTACATGTATAGGTTTAGTAGTGAATGCTCATGTGCTTCACATATTACACATAAAACAGCATGTTTGCTATCTCTTTGAACAGCTAGCAGTGTAGGAAACTGGTGCTTATATTATTATTCATTTACCTCATATATTTGATATGTTTTTCAAGGGCGGACAAGTTCAGCAAGCAGAAAAGAAATGTGGGACACAATAGTCATTGGTGTCAATGCGTGTGGGAATCATGTGAGGGACAAGCGGAATTGTCACAAGAGATTTGATGATATTAGGTCCAAATTGAAAAAGAAAATACAACACCAACGCGTGCATGCTACTGGCACTGGAGGTGGGCCCACACCACAACGTCTCATATTAAGTCCATTGGAGGAGCTGCTTCGGGCAAAATTACTTCCCGTCGTCGTGGAAGGCTTACCTGGTGACCGTGATATAGGAATTTACCCCTCACAATTTCCACCAGGTGAGAAATATTACTGTACTAGGCGTGTCGTTGCTTACAGTTATTTTGCATAGTTACACTGCTTTTTATACTGTCTTCACAATATAAGCATACCTGCATCTATATATGTATATGTCTGATTCTGTATACATATATATCTCAAAATAGACATATATGTTGTAGTCCTACTAAAAGCAGTAACTAATATAGCACGTGCCATTGCGTGCTCATTTACATGTGAATTCCCAAAATGCATTGCTGCAGTGGAAGCAATTGATGGTGGGCGAAGATGGGGAACAACAGGGTAGTACACATGTGTAACACATGTTAATGAGAAATTATTACTAGCTACAGGTACAGAACAGAAATATGTAGAATATTATTGTGTATTTTATTTATTTTACTCCGACAAACATGACATTACTGCCTATTTTAAGCATGCATCAAATATATTGCATGCAACGGCCTACAAACATCACTTGCACTAACACATCTATAGTTGTTAATGAAAAGGTCCATTTTTGATTTAAGTCATATACAGACAGCATAATGAGGCACACGTATCATATTTTATGTCATTGTTTTCATAACTTAAAAACTGCACATGACTATTTAGCTCATCTACCATTGTGTTAAAGCAGCTGCAATTAATATCTCATCACAGCATACACTTCAACAGAGGGGGTGGGGTTCAGCACACACACTAATTACAGCCTCATTTTAGGGGCAACTTAGTTCACACCATTTTCACCTGTTTCAAGTAATTTAAAGGTGTGGCGGATTAGGCTTTTTGGGGAAGGGAAAACCGTTCTTACAACCTCACTAGCACAACTGAAGTTAATCACACTCATTTGAAAGCTTCACTTTAGCTACTAAATGCCCCAACAACTCATTACTTTTCAAACCGTACGTCACACATTAGTTCACTCATATCTATAGTTGAACTACTATCAACGACACATTATCACACACTGCATGTGTTGTCTTGTTTAGTCACAGCCACATTCAGGTGTGCCACATCTTATATTAATGTACCACACATATCCTCTACCAAAAACAACACTTTTTGCAATATGACCACCTTCATGATAACCATTGTGAATGGTCATCTCATGATAGTTATGTACATTATGATACTGATATCACTACACAACATATGATTTTTATGTAAAAATTTAATGTATTTTTCCTCACGCATTACTGCAGAACCATAGTATGTTGTATGTTAGGGAACTCAAAACTTCTAAGTACACAGGCATGTACATTGTTATTACAACTATTTATGTTCACTTTCACACACACATTTTGGGTTAAGGAAATGATGCTGTTAGATACTCATAAATACAGAACATACAATAACTGTTTGTTCAATATTTACACATGTAAATGTAAAACTTATGTTATTGTTATATATAGTTGCCCCTGAAGGACATGTGTCACCTGAGACTGAACAAGTGTCTTCACCTGGGTCAGCCAGCTCAACACACCTAGAAGGTGAGTGTATCAGTTGGTGGCCATATAATATGTGCTCTTCTATATGTTATGTTGTCATGTTCATTATTTGTTTTGCACATCTTCTTTAAATAGGATTACTTAGTGTCAGTGAAAATGAAGTGTAAGGCAACTTGTATTGTGTTAGTGATGTTAACTATCATGTAGGAGTTGTGAGTTTACAGCAAGTTTTCATTCACTCATATTTCATACTGAGTCCAAACATTATTCTTAAGTCAAGGTAGTTTTTAATGTGAGGTTATAAAACGTATGGAAACATGTTAGTTGTTACTTATGACACAGTACAATTACATAGTAACACAGCAGAGATTAACATGACATTTAATAATTTGTACATTTATTTGTAGAACATGATGAAGAGGATTATGATGATGATGATGATGACGCCACCGCCATACACACACAAATAGAAGCAAGTGACCATGAAGACGTTCCAATTGAAACTGTTTTACCGGCAAATCGTCCAGCAAATACGACATACGATGCAATTGTAGCTTCTGAGGGAAAAATTGTGGAAGCAGAAAATCGTCGCCATTCTGACTTCATGACAGTGCTGGAAAGGATGATTGCACTGCAGGAAGAAACAGTTTCACAATTGGCACATCTCCACAGAGTCTTCATTGAAGTGCCGAAACAGTTGCAAAAAATCAACACCTCATTCGAAGCATTAGTTGTTCAGCAAACACAAGCTAATTACTGGAGAATGACTAATGTACCACAATTCAACACCTCCCAGCCAGGATCTGTTCATGCAGGTCAGTTTTCACCACATTCATCTGATATTCATTCACCAGGCCCAAATGTTACCGGTCAAGTAGCAGACATTGCTGTGCAGGTTCCTGATGACATCCTACCGCTGCCATCTGTACAAATTCAGCAGCAGACACCTACAAAGGAGCCCACAAAAAACAAAACACAAGCAGTTACTACTGACCAGTTTTTGGTCAAAAACAACAAAAGACACACATGAAACAGACCAACCATCACTTGTGCAGTGTCTACCAACTTGCTCACAGTCACTACCCAAAAGCCCTGTAGGTGAGTCACTGGCCAAAAGCCCTGTAGGTGAATCGCTGCCCAAAAGCCCTGTAGGTGAATCACTGCCCAAAAGCCCTGTAGGTGAATCACTGCCCAAAAGCCCTGTAGGTGAATCACTGCCCAAAAGCCCTGTAGGTGAATCACTGCCCAAAAGCCCTGTAGGTGAATCACTGCCCAAAAGCCCTGTAGGTGAGTCACTGGCCACAAGCCCCGTAGGTGAACAGTCACTGCCCAAAAGCCCTGTAGGTGAGTCACTGGCCACAAGCCCTGCCCGTGAAGTGCCAGAGGCCAGTCAAAGTGGCTCTGTTGTGCCTAAAGTTGGTGGCAAAAGAAAAAGGAAAATTCAAGAGACAACAAGCAGGCCTGTTACTCGCTCGCAAAAGGAACAAAAAAAATAAATGTTATAATTCAGAAAATATGTCTTTGGCCTTGTTTTGTTGACTTCAGATTATCTAATTACTATTGTATGTATGCTGAAGACTGTGTTGTTTCCAAACTTTCAAGTATGTTCTTGTACACGTGAAGTTTTGGAAATGTGAACACTCCTAATTAATGAATAGTGTTATAAATATTTATGTTTTAATCGTCTGTTCAGTAATGGTCCACCAGGAGCCAGTTGCTAAGTTTAGAGAAGCTGCCATTGACTTAGCAGCAAAACATTGCATTTGGGTGTGTTAATTGATGTAATCATTGCATGTGCATATTATTTTCATGCAATTATAAAAGCACCTATTTAACTGCAAACATCTTTCTTGTACGTGTACAGCAGGATTTTGTGTTAAATATTACTTACCTTTGCTGGCCATTGTAATGTTGTCCTTTAATCATTTATGTGTTCTTGTTTCAAGAACATCTCTGAATTGATACTAATATATATGTAGTATGTATTGATATATGCACACACACACACACAGACACACACTGTGTGTGTGTGTGTGTGTGTGTGTGTGTGTGTGTGTGTGTGTGTGTGTGTGTGTGTGTGTGTGTGTGTGTGTGTGTGTGTGTGTGTGTGTGTGTGTGTGTGTGTGTGTGTGTGTGTGTGTGTGTGTGTGTATATATATAGTGCTATCTAAACTGGTATAGATGTATTTACAAAAAACATACACTTCATGCTTCCTTGTGAAAACACAGTATTTTTATAATACAGGCCTAATGTTTGACAACTATACTAAGTGTGAGCCTCTAACATTATTGGGCGCAAACAAATGTTTATTACTTAATTCACTCATGTTTATCACCATTTAAATAGGTTTCATACAAGGCCTACTTACTGCCATCAATATGTTGTGTGTACTCCAGCAATATTTAAAAAAAAAAAAAAAATTTACTTTTTATATATATATAATATATATATATAAAAAAAAAAAAATAATAATATTTTTTTATATATAATATATATATATATATACATATACACATACACATACACATACACATACACACAATATACATATAGTACAATATACACTTTATATATATATATATTTATGAGAATGATATATTTATATATATAGATAGATACACACGTATTTAAACTCATGCAGACAGGGACTTAACCAGACTTTCAAATACACACAGAAATGTATGTGGGAAAAAAACATTTCATTTTGCAGGTGTGTGTATTTACTGATATGGCTGTCTAAGCACTATTTTCACACAGTGCTCTTTGTTATTTTGCAAGAAAACTCAAGGTTACTGAATGAAAAGTGTACTAATGTTTTCAAAAACGAGATAAAAAAAGGATACATGTTTGTCCCACATGCGGCTATCACTAACCACAAATGTTCAAGCAATTATAACTAGAAATCCAATTGGCGTTTGAAATAAGGAGTTACAGTTTATACTTTTGTTGACCTTGAAAAGGAAACACAGCAATTTGTTAGCCACTGAGCAGTTTCATTTTGATGAGCAAAGAACAGATACCTGCACACATCTTTTGTGCTACTCTGCAATGGCTGATAAATTGGTGACAATTATGAATCCGAATTTAGGTTATAAATACATGATTTCAGAAGCTATTTTATCAACTTGCGGACATCAAGCAAGCACACGCCAAATCTATGATTTGATTCGAGCAAAATATCCTTATTACCAAAACCGTCGGCATGCGCGCAATTTTAATTCATCAATAAGATTCACTTTATCAACAAATGACTTTTTTGAACGTGTGCAGGATAAGCTAGAACACAACTATGGTTTCTGGAAGATTGCCAAAGAAAAACATTTCACCGTGAAAGAAGGCACATATATTGTGATTAAAGGCATATTTATTCCTAATGCCAATAGCAATGGATCCGCTACTACTGTTCCGTGTGAATCGATAGCTGCTGCAATATCTGCACCCTCCATTCCTGAAACCCACATTGTACATGAACATAACTACTATGATTCTGTACCAAGCCTTTCAGCTGAAAATGCATTGGAATGGGTACCCGAAGAAATGAACATACCTCCCGACCAATTGTTTGAAGAAAGCAGTGGCGATTCCTATGAGCGCTTCATGGAGGAGATGTGTTTCATACTGGATTCAGCGTTTGGGTCAAGCGTGGATGAAAATGCCTTGCATTTCTGGAGTGACCAGTTGCAGGCAGACGAAGAGTTAATTCTAGAAGAATGGTAAATATAACAATCGTTATGCGTTGACTCTGCGTTTACATTTTTTTTTGTCTAACCACCATTTTCCCTTTCAATGCGTGGATACAGCGTAACATAGCAGACTGCATAACATGTAGCGATCACAAATAAATTGTTTCCGAATACAATATAGTATAACCTGAAAGAGTAGTACACATTGCTGACGGAATAAATATACGTACTTTCCTATCACTTTAAACATATTAGCAACATTTTACCATAACTCTAACACATACCTGTTTTGTTATCATGCTACATCTACAACATTTAAAAGCGGGTCCACCACGTATGACGTGGGACCCTTGTCATGGGCCAAGGCGTCCTTAAAAAGGATTACGGATGTAAGTCCCGCCCCCAAGCGACGTGCGCGCCTCAAAGCCTATTGGCTGACATGTTTTGTTATAGTAACGGTAACTGCAGTGTGTCATACAGTGGGGGCGTCAACTGGGCGTTAGCCGAATGTTAATTGAGTGGGAGGAGTGTTAGCGTGCGTTTCACGCTGGTTTAACATGACGTCACACGTATTGCATTTGCGCATTGTGTTATCGGCCGTCCTTTCTGTCCAAACACGTCTGTTTAAAAAGAATACAGATGTACTCGTTTAGAACGAATGTAGTTTCGTATTCATTGTATTTGAAATAAAGATTGTATGTTTAATCATATTTTCAACCTGTATTGAACGCACAACGTACGCTTTGTTTTGCGCATGCGCAAACAGTTAGTGCAGCCAAGCCTGAAGTGCGTGCGCACACTAAGATGTGCGCGCACATTTTTCAGTATACAGGCAACGTTCACATCATATACATAGTTATGCCTGCTACAAATTTAAAGAAACATAACATACTGATGTACACTTGTACTTCTAACATATAAGTGAGTGACGTGTGTATGTACACAATCATATAGAGCTGTGTAACGCGTTGTCACGGATACATATATAGTAAGGTGCTATCTTTGACCATCATGTGTTTGCTGTATTTCAGAGATGTCGGGGAAGATACAATCGGATCAATGTATGATTTCAGAAGAGTCTACCTTTATATGAGATGATTGTGAGGAGGAGCCACCGACTACTATACTACATATGGAACTAATTTTATATTGCTTGCAGCGCTTATTAACAAACAATTAAAAATGTGATACACTTATGCCTATATTGCATAAGCACTTAATTAACATAATGATGTTGCAAAATAGTGCCTCATGAATTTTTATTGTGTGTTCTTTAATGACTACTATCATTTTATGGCATGGTGTGTTTTATATATAACAACCATTCCCACTCTGCTAACACATTTGTGTATTCTATTGTGTAATGGAACGTATGACTGTCGAAACTATGTAACAATAATAATAAGAATAATAAGAATAATTATAATATGAGCATGTTCATGTATAGCGCTGCTAGTTGTACACAGCGCTTTACAGACACATTTTTCAGGCTCAGGTCCCTGGCCCGTGGAACTTACAATTTATTTTTGGCCGCCTGAGGCACAGGGAGATAAAGTGATTTGGCCAAGATCACAAGGAGCCGACACCGGGAATTGAACCAGACTCCCCTGCTTCAAACTCTCAGTGCCAGTGTGTGTCTTTACTCACTGAGCCACTCCTTCTCCCAATGTAAAGGACACTTACAACCAACTAGCCCTTTATTGTTAAAAATCTCTTGTTACATGGGTATGTTGATAAAATGGTTTGGGACTGTAGCAATTAATGTTATTGGCCAGATGTTGTGGTCCCCTACAATGCATGATGTTCTGAATATGACATCAACATCATGTAATGAAGTACGTTTCTGTGTATATTTCATTAACCTAACTAACTATAGTTTACTGTGTTTATTAAACTTTCTAAAAATACATCGTATAGTCAATATGATGATATAAGCTACCATAATAAAGCTGGTGTTATCATTTGTCGGTGTTATACATGGATCCTACACAAATTGATACAGACACAAACAGTTGTCTTAAAAAGTGTGTCTATGCTAATGTGCACGTGATTGACGTTACAATTGTGAGAATACTTGATAATTATCATCATGATAATGATGAAGTGACGTGAATTATATTGCAAAAATATTACCAACATTGTCATATAGGTAAATTAGAAATGCTAAATGACAGTAACATTTGCAACAAAATAGTGTTTTCTGTTCACAGTTTTACACTTGGTACATGTAGGACACATCCACACACGTGTGACTTATACATACACATGTCACAAATTTAAATTCATGTTGACTATTAATTCCTAGCATTAAAAAACACCTACATTGCTAAATATAAGATGTAGTACGCATTGTTGTGATTACAGGCATTCATGCATGGAGTGTTATGATCAGTCAATTTCATCCGTGATGAATGAGCTCCCGTAAGTAAACAAATAAGTACAGTTATCCCCTTTTCTCCAAACACCTCTATATTACATTAATGGAATTTATAAGGAAACATACATAAAATGTGATAAAATGGGAGTAATCATTTTCTAATACAATGCACATGAAAGCTCAAGAGTAGCTAAATGCATATACATGATACAGAAAGTACATGTATGTTACATTTGTCTTTAAAACAATATGTTGTGTTTTTACTTCAAATAATTATAGGAAGATTGAGGTAGGCACATCTTATGAGAGATGTCAGCAAATATACATACCATGATCAGTCATACTGGAGATATACCTATAATGCAAAGGAACAATATATAAATTGCAAACATTGACATGCCATCTTCAGTACCGTAAACAACACAGCAAAGTGTGTATTTGGTGTTAAATGTGCAACACCATGTATATTTAATCACATTCAAAATGTAAATGAGCCTGGTGTACACATCATATGGATGTACATGTTACACTGCACCAATAACATTGTATGTAAGCATACTAGAAGCATGAATGAGTATGGGCATAATATGTGTATTGTGTTAGCATAAGGAACAACACAATGCTAAAATATTAGTGCTTTGTTACCCCAGTTGTATTCACATACACACAACTAAAGTATAATTGAAGAGGGATTATATAACCTGTGCAACAATAACATACCGGTGCCACATCCCTTTGTGCACACAGCAGAGAAAAGAAAGGTGTGCAACCCATATTCATCTGTGTCCTAACAGAAGGTTATATAAAAAAACATTATTGTTAAGATAACATAATGTAAGTATAAAAGTAGAACTTGGAACATATATGTTTTTACTTACAAGAAAAAAATGAATTGATGAGATTCTGGCATGTCTGGCCACCACTGGCTGTTTGTTCATTTTCAGCAGCTACATGGGTGGGATGCTCGTCTACCAAAGGCTCAGCTAGGTCTGCTTGTACATTGTGCCTGAGTGCAACATTGTGCAAAATGCAACAGGCATGGATAATATCAGACACTTTTTGAGGCTTGTATAGAAGAGCCCCACCAGTTCTGTCCAGACACCTAAATCTGGTCTTGAGTAGGTCAAATGTCCTCTCTATAACAGATCTTGTAGATATATGGGCTGCATTGTACCTCTCCTCTGCTTCAGTTTGAGGGTTTAGCACCGGAGTCAATAGCCACGGCCTAATTCCGTATCCTGAGTCACCTATAATGAATGGAGCACACATAAGCTGACATTAGTGATCAAATTGTACAATGCCAACATTCCTAAATAAAAATGTGTTTTGTGTTATAACATGTAAATGTGTACTCACCCAGCAGCCAACCATGTTCAAAATGTCCCTCTTCGAACGCATGGAAGACTGAAGAGTTCCTCAGGATAGAGGAATCGTGACTGGAACCAGGGAATTTGGGTACCACATGCATTATCCTCATCGTCGCATCACATACCACCTGTACATTGAGTGAATGGTAGTGCTTCCGATTGCGGTACACATGCTCACTCTGACTAGGTGCAATCAAAGCAACATGTGTGCAATCGATTGCACCCAGCACACATGGTATCCCTGCTATATTATAAAAGCCAGTCCTGACTTCCAGCCACTCTGTCGCCTCTGTAGGAAAATGAATATAATTCCTAGCGCGTCTATTGAGTGCATAGAGAAACTGGGTCAAGGCCCGCGAGAATGTAGATTGCGAGACCCCGCCCACTATGCCCACAGTTGTCTGGTATGACGCGGAAGCAAGATAATGTAATGAGCACAGCATTTTAACAAGCCCAGGGACTGCACGACCTCTGGCTGTGAAAAAATCTAAATCTCCCCTTACTCCTGATAAAGAGCTAAGATTGCTGCTGAACTCAAACGATAGCGACTTACAATCTCCTCCTCACTCATCCCATCTAACAGGGTTCTCTCCCTGTACAGACGCGGACGAGGCACAACTTGTCTCCTCTGTCTTCTCCTCTGATCTCCTGTCCCTCTCCCTGTCCCTCGGCCTGTCCCTCTCCCTGTCCCTGTCGTATCCGCGTCACTGTCCCTGTCACTGTCCCTCGGTGTGTCCCTCCCTTGCCCTATATGATTGTCTTCATCATCAAGCATGTCATAGAAAAGAATGTTCCTCCGTCTCCTAAACAATCTCAACATTTTGAAATGAGTAGCTGTGAATGAGCAGGTAATGGGCGTCCTTTAAATAGGTATGTGATGATGTCAGGTGACATAGTAAAATGCAAGGTTTTACATTAACATAATAAAGTACTTGTGTGGCAAGCTGTGTGCAGTTGTTGTGTGTATTCTGCAGGGAATGATGATATTTGCCAATGATGTGACGTGATGCTTTGTAGAAACATTGCTTGCAAATAAATAGTTGCATGTGCAATGCATGTAAAACTTGTGAACGCAAGAGTCAGTCATGTAATGAGACAAAAAGGCTGAGATTGATGTGGGAAAAGTTTTGTGTAACATGTGTAATTAGCCATGTTATTGTGACATGTTGCCAACAATGAATAGTCGTGTGCATATGCATGCATTTCTGTAATGAGGATAGTTGCTATAGAATGAGTTTACAAGGTGTCCCAATGATGAATTACTGTACATGTGCGTATAAGTTAGGTTGAAGTGCTTGTAATGCAACGGTTATAATGTAAACATGCAATGTGATTGCGCGTCCAATAAGTGACGTCATGAAAATAGGGAGGACCAAACGTAGATGTAAACATGAGAATTTAGATGTACATGAACGTTTAAAGATGCGTGACACATTACAAGCATTGTGTAATGTAAAGGAACATGAATATACGGTGTATGTGTGACATGTGTGACATGTGTAACATCATGTAAACAATTGTCGATCAATTCAGTAAAATGTGTGCTATGATGTGAGGTTCTCCTTTAAGAGTTGAGTATAGTATTTTCCCTTGCCACATCATCACATGATGAGTAATGTGACCCGCAAATGCTGAAAACATGTAAAAGTATAATGTTATGCAAATAATACACGTCAGCCGTGACACAATGCAGGGAATGCCCCCCACACTGTAATGCAAATGACGTTTGTATTGTGAGCAATGAAACGTAAACAGTACTATACTGTTATACGTCCCCGCTCCATTGACTCCATTGATGTACAGAAGATTTTTTTTTTCTAAGTGCCGTTCCGGCAGCCTTAGCGATCGTTCTCCCGTCCAAACTGCCAACTTTAGTTGGCGGGAGAAATCGGCCATAACATCTCAATTTCGTAGTGCCGATCAGCCCCGATAAGCTGATTTTTTTTGTTGAATCCAGCCGATTTAAAAAAGTGGCGATCAGTGGCGAAAACAGGCTTATCGGCAGCCGACTGGCCATAACAAAATAATCGGCTCCGAAACCTGGCGAAATCAAGCACTTATCGGCGCTTACTGAATCTCAAACCCAATTTTGGCTATAAAATGGTGATAATTCCCTTATCAACGCTTACTGCATGAGGCCCTATGTACTTACCTGGGTGACGACGGATGAAGGCCCAAAGATGGCGACGTACACAAGGCAGGAGAAGCATCCAGTCTGGAACGCAGGAGCAGGAAACCACCATCAGCCAGGCAGAGAGCACACGCACATCCGTCCAGGTCGAACGACGCTCCCAAAATGGCGGCGGCCGGAGGTTCGGGCGCTGAAACCGGAAGGGCGTGGGCGGCCATCTTGCAGGTGGCAAAGTGGTGTTCCGGATATCGCGAGGAAGTGTAGCGCGTCACACGAGAGGCCCTGAGCAGCGGGAAATTCAAATTTACTTACGCGCCGCAGCTACGGACGGAGAGGCAGCGGTGAACAGCAGCGGAGAGATTGAGACCCTATCCCCACACTTTAGAAAGAAAAGAGGATGCAGAGGCATTAGGATGCGGGTAGGGGGGCAAGAAGTTAGTAAAATACAGAGGGCTTACAAGGCTGAGGATAGCGACCAGGGCGTATTAAAGGAGGAGGGGGGGTAACCCATAGGGCTGAGGGTTTATGCGGGACAAGAGGAAATAAGCTGAAGGGCTAGGAAAGTAGGAATAAGTAAGTAAGGGGAGGGCGGAAGGGAAGTGTTAGTAACTGAAAGGAGATGGGAAGTAGAGGGAAAGAGGGGGGGTAAGGGGGAGGAGGACTAGGGGAGAGGAGGAGGTGAGAGAAGAAGGCAAAAGCAGGTGTACAAATAGGAAAGTGTATGTTACGGAAGGTGGAAAGTAAGCGATAGCAAGTAGAAGCGGGATAAGCAGGTTAAGCGGGTCAAGCAAGTTAGAAGACGGGAAGGTATAATGAATAGACGGAGAGTACATCATAGAGGGTATACCAGGACGAGGGTAAGGGGCTGAGGCCACCCAATTGAATAGGGAATCATAGAATAGGGACTAAAGCGGCGGAAACAGATGCCTGGGTTAGCATCGAACATAGGAGTTATTAGAAATAAGATATAAAGGTTAAGGTTAGACTGTTGATATAGGAGCGGGGTGGGAGCTGAGGGATCTCAGCCTGCTCTGCGGTCCGCATGGGCCAGGGGCTGGGAGGGGGTAGTCCCAGCGAAGTCCTTTGGGAGGGAGGGGGATTCAGAGGCGAAGTGACATCAGATGGAGTCCCGGGGCAGTTGCCCAATCCCCAAAGGCATTGGACTCTGAGCCAAGTTGGCAGGGCCACAGCTCGGAGGACATTAAATGTTTATTGTTATATGTGTGTCACCCCCCATGTTTTCCTGTTGTTTCCCCCCAACCCACAGGACCCACCATCCGAGGATCATCACGAGCGCCACAGGAGAGAGACTGCCTTACTTCGGTCAGGGTTATTGGCGAAGCACACAACACTACTGTCCCATGCCGCAGGTTCAATCCAACCCCAAGATGAGTAACGATTTGATCCTTATCTCCCACAATGTCAAGGGATTTAACAACCCAATAAAGCGTAGAATAGCGTTCCGGGACTATATCCGTAAAAAGGCAGATATACTGTAGTGTTTGTCCAGGAAACACACTTCTCCAAATCTAATCATCCCAAATACCTGGACAGGCACTATCGGACTGTTTTTATGTCCTCTGCGACAGTAAAGAAAAGGGGGGTGGCTATATTAGTGCACCGTAGAGTGCCCCTACAAGTGGTCAAATCATATAAAGATTCAGACGGACGCTATATCATAGTCACAGGCACAATTAACAACAAAGAGGTCACATTAAGCTCAATATATGCCCCCTGCGAACAGACACCGCAATTCTTTACGTCATTCTTTGATAAACTACACAAGGTGGCAATAGGTTGCATATTCCTTGCAGGAGACATGAACCGCACCCTAGACCCAGACTTGGACAGATGCACGGGGACTAACTTACCACAGAAACATGACATACTAACCATACTGCAAGGGCTGCATGATTGTCAATTACTTGACATTTGGAGGGAAAAACACCCCACGGAGAGAGCATACACTTTCTACTCACACCCCCATAACAGATACAATAGGATAGATTACTTCCTGGTATCTAATAGAGCGGTTCCCATGGTCTCCCATACGGGGATCCATGATATTTCATGGTCGGACCACGCACCAATTGAGCTGCGGTGTACATTGCGGCTGCTGGACAGACCAGGGGCGAACTGGAAATTAAATGAGCTGCTGTTAAAAACCCCAATATCGGAGCGGGCGATAGGAGATAAAATCAAGGAATATTTTGAAATCAATACGGGGAGCGTATCTGCCCACTCTACACTCTGGGAGGCCCATAAGGCGACCATGAGGGGACTTCTAATGAATTTAGCAGCACAAACCAAAAGAGCTAAGGAGTCCCAGATATAAGATCTACGAGGGAGACTAGCACACCTCTCTGCACGTCATAGTCTCAATAAACAGAGCGATACCCTAAAGGAACTCTCTGACACCAAAACTAAACTCAATCTGTTGCTAAACTCCAGAGCCGAGAGGGAGTTGACCTGGTCCAAGCGTAAGTTTTACGACAAAGCCAACAAGCCAGATACCTTACTTGCCAATAAATTGCGTAACAAACTCCCAAATTATAGTATCTCCTCAATCCGCACCAAGGGGGGGGACCTTACCTCCGACCCTAGAAGAATTGTCGAGGAATTCAAGAAATTCTATGAAGTTCTCTATGATGGAGATAAGGTCAGCCACACACAGAAAATAGAAGTAAAAACCCAGAAGTTCCTAAATGAGGCGCACCTTCCCAAATTGAGCAGGGCAGAAAAGGAGGCATTACAGGGCGACTTTACGTTCGAAGAACTATCAGAGGTTATAAAGGCCCTTAAACCAGCTAAAGCTCCGGGACCAGATGGATTTTCAAATCTATATTACAAAAAATTCCTTAAAATACTAGCGCCACAACTTTTAAAATTATTTAACGAGATTTTAGCGGGGGGCTCTTTTCCATCCCAGATGCTCCAGGCCTCTATCTCCCTGATCCATAAGCCAGGCAAAGACCCAGTAGACTGTAAGAGCTACCGGCCCATATCCCTGATCAATTCCGATGTGAAAATATTTTCTAAACTGCTAGCTAACAGGGTGGGTATTGTCCTGCCTGGGCTAATCCACCCGGATCAGGTGGGATTTATTGGAGGAAGGCAGGCGGCAGACAACACATGACGGATCATAGATTTGATCGATCTGGCAAATAAAAAGAACATCCCGTCTATGCTGTTGAGTCTGGATGCTGAGAAGGCCTTCGATAGGATCGATTGGTCCTATCTGAGGGCAGTACTAGGAGCATTTGGGTTCGAGGGACGCCTCCTAGAAGCCATTTTAGCCCTATATAAAGGCCCCACAGCTAGGGTGCGCCACCAGGGCTTCCCATTGGAGCAATTTAACATCTGTAGCGGGACGCGACAGGGGTGCCCCCTGTCCCCTCTGCTGTTTGCATTATGTATAGAACCCCTGGCGGCTCATATTCGCCTACGCCCAGATATAACAGGGATAGACGTAGGGGACCAATCCCATAAAGTGGCATTGTATGCTGATGACGTTATACTGACCATGTCAAGGCCGCTCACTTCCCTGCCCAATGTCTTTGGGATTCTGGGAGCATTCAGCCTCATCTCCGGGTTCAAGATTAACCAGACAAAGTCTGAAGCCCTAAATATTAATCTCCCGCGCCCAATGGAGAAATTAATCGAACTAAATTTTAATTTTAAATGGCAAGCCTCCTCAATCAAATACTTAGGTATCCAAATTACCAAGACATATGACTCATTATACAAAGCAAATTATCCCAAATTATTCCAAGCTCTAAGAGAGGACCTGAGGGTGTGGGCGGGGTTTGGAATTTCTTGGTTTGGACGGATTCATAGCATCAAGATGAATCTCCTACCAAGGGTGCTTTACCTGTTCCAGGCCCTGCCAATACCATTGGTGCGGGCAGATATCCTCGCCTTACAGTCAAAGATCATGAAATTCATTTGGCACAAGAAGAGTCCACGAATTGCTAAGAGTATTCTAACTAGGCCCACGGTTCGAGGGGGACTAGCGGTACCTTGCTTGATGGCATATTACAAAGCAGCAAGATTGGGTCAGATTGTCCAGTGGCACCTTGACCCGTGCCTACGGAGATGGGTGGCGCTTGAGAAAACCTGCTGTGCTCCAATTGAGTTGCATAATTTAATTTGGCTGCCAAAACGCTGCGATAACATGGTGGGGATGCTGCTACGGACCATGGTGAACTCTCTGGCGGTGTGGAGGAGTTCCAAATTTAAACATAAATTAACGACAAAACACTCCTTAATGACCCCGCTATTCGATAACCCAGACTTCGCCCCGGGGATGGACGGAGAGCGGCACTTAAAAATTTGGATACAGTCGGGCTATAAGCGGTTAATAAATCTGGAGGGGCCGAAATTTATTAAAACATTTGAACACGTTAAATCAGAAAAAGGTCTCCCAAACACTGAATTATTCCGCTACCTCCAGATAAGAGCATTCTATAATGAATTTCCAATTAGACCAGCCAGGACCAATTTCGAGCAGCTGTGTTCCAGAGCTACGGACACACGGGGACTTACCTCTAGATTATATCGGGAGGTGATCTGCCCAGCCGGACAGGACACCGACAAACTGAACTACATGACTAAATGGGAGACAGATCTAGGGGAGACTTTAGAGGACAAAGACTGGGAGTGGATCCTACAGGCGGCGGCTAAAAGCTCCATATGCTCAACGTTAAAAGAGAACGCATATAAGGTCATGATGCGCTGGTATCACACCCCACTACGTTTATCCAAATTTGTCGGCGGTTATTCCCCGCTCTGCCCAAAACAGTGCGGGGAATCGGCGGACTTAGTCCACATGCTGTGGTCCTGCCCGAAGGTACTCCCGATTTGGGAGAGCATTAGAGCATGGGCACAAAGTATCCTCTATTTAGAGGTCCCCCTGGACCCGTGGCTGTTCCTATTGGGCAGGCGGGCTCAGGGGTTGCCGAAAACAGCACACAAATTGGTGGCACATATGGCCACAGCCACTAGGTGCGAGATCGCAGCATTGTGGATCCAGCAAGATTTACCGGTCATCCCCAAAATCCGTAACAGATTGTGGCTGGTTTGCCAGATGGAACATTTGACTAGTTGGGTCAACGACTCTGGCTGAAATTTCTTAAAAGTATGGGAGCCTTGGCTTACCCAATCCGACATCCCCGGGGTAGATGCCAGCACAATTTTGCAATAATAAATACAAGTGCGTTCTCTGGTGACGGAGCGAAACATTATATAACCTAGGCACGTGACAGGTAGGATCCCCTCGATTAGTAAAAACAGAACCAAGAAGAGGAGTCGTCAGGAGTCACAGAGAAGAGCGCAATACGGACCGAAAGCAGATATTCCACCAACGAAGAACACGGTGGCAGTCCATTCCCTCCCCCCCTACCCCCCTCCTTTTCCCTCCTTGTTGTTTTTTCCCTCTGTTGTCAAGTCTTTGGTCTGGTGAGTCAGGTTTGTCTAGTCTTGTGAGTGCATGTTGTAAGTCCCTTGTTGCTTTTGAGTGATTTTACCCTTGATTGTGAGAGTGAAAAGGGTAAACCTCGGGGGGTTTCAAATTGTTTTACTATGGGATGTGGCATAATGTACTTGTTATGAAACCCAATAAAAACTTTGAAGTTAAAAAAAAAAAACATGTGACTGTAAACCATACTGACTGACAAATGTTTTCACACATGTACTGTAGCAGTAAACCATACACCTGTTGATGTTTTGAATTGCTGTGCACTGAAAATGTTTCAACATTGTACAGTATTTGTAAATAAATGTTTTTGTACTGACTCCACCAATAAAAGAACATGTTGATTTGTCTTACAGTAGATTGTTTCCATTTGCTCCTTTGACTGTGTAACAAATGTCGAGGCTTACTGCACTGTTTTTTTACTGCCAGACCGCAAAGCCGCAAGATCGGCAACATTGTCAAAAAAGAGCAATGATCGCGCAATTGGCGTGGGAACTAGGGCAATTGGCGTGGGAACTTCTGTTCTAGGGCAACTAGAAATAAAATTCATTTTGCCTATAGATGTTAAGAACCCCCTCACTTGACCCCAACAGGGTCCGACCAGTAATGGCGGCGAGAAAGGGTCACGCCGGCGAGGAGGGTCCTATCATTGAGCGTAATGGCGGAGAAAGCCGCGCTGCTTTGAAACGGCTAAGTCAGAATGAGCAGAAACCTGTAACCCATAACTCCGGTTCTGTTCAACCTAGAGGGCTCAGATTCGGTCACCATGTAGTCCTAGTTCAGATAGGATTGCATGGCAAATAGTGAGCCTCTAGTGGCAACAGAACGGAGTCAGGGTAATCCCGCAATTGGCGTGGGAACTAGGGCCTCGGTCAAGTGCCTGGCCAATTGGCGTGGGAACTTCTGTTCTAGGGCACCTAGAAATAAAATTCATTTTGCCCATAAATGTTAGGAACCTGGCACTGTATACTGTAGAACACACATAATGTAAATGATACTGCACATGTAGAATAAATGCATAGTTTTATTTTTTCAGGTTTATTACACAGTACAGGCATACCCCGCATTAACATACGCAATGGGACCGGAGCATGTATGTAAAGCGAAAATGTACTTAAAGTGAAGCACTACCTTTTTCCCACTTATCGATGCAGGTACAGTACTGCAATCATCATATTCGTGCATAACTGATGTAAATAACGCATTTGTAACAGGCTCTATAGTCTCCCCGCTTGCGCACACCTTTGGTACAGGTAGGGAGCCGGTATTGCTGTTCAGGACGTGCTGACAGGCGCATGCGTGAGCTGCCGTTTGCCTATTGAGTGAGATGTACTTACTCGCGAGTATACTTAAAGTGAGTGTACTTAAACCGGGGTATGCCTGTATACTGTACGGCCGGAACAAGGGCAAAAAAATGTAGACGTGGGGTTTTAAATCCGATTCAGCAATGTGCAGGCATTGTCACACAACGTGATATTATCCATCGAAATCCCCCCATTAGCCGTTTTCTTTTCTGAGGAAAAACAAAAAGAAAAGTTTTAATGTACTGTAATGGTCAGCCCCCTAAAGAAGTACCCAGCCAGCCCCACCAATAATTTTCTCCTGTTCACATGCTAATGCGCCTAGCGTTCCACCAATTGTTCAGTATCTGCAGTACAGAAGCCAGTAGTGGAAGCCGCTCAGCCAATGATATTGCTTACAGGAGAATCGCTTGACTTTGGAATTGCACCGATATTTATACAGTATTGTCAAAATAAAAAAAACACAGAAAATAATACGGCAACAATACTCACCATAGTATTTCCCATTCAGCTGGCGCCGGCACCGGTCCACTGCCAGTCCAGCTTTCTGGATCATCCACGTCGATAGTTTGCAGCGGGACTAGTCCACCTGTAGTCAGCTGGTGAGGCTGGAAATTGCTTAGGTACATGCAAGCTTCATCGAAACTGCACGCAAAATCCGGTTCAGCCTCAGGCTCAGGGTTGTCACTGACGACGGGACCGTCATTGGAAGCCGGTGCTGGTGCTGGTGCATTGCTTGGCAGCGACTGTCGTTTCTTAGTTGGTTTTAACACGACCCTTCGCCTTTTGCCGCCTTCATGATCATAGATACCGGAAAAATCCGGTGATACACACCAATACCCTCCAACAAATTGTGGCTCAATACGATGAAAACAGGGATCGCTACATAACCTTTTCCTTTCTGCACGCTTCCATGTATGAGGAGTTGGCGAAAATTTGTAAAAGTCATAGTTTTCGATAAAATACTGATAAATTTGAACAACTGTTGCCATCTTATCCTCTGTTGCATTAATCACGGCACATATCAAATACGCATAACTTCTGTCTGGTTTTGAGCAGAAAAATCCATTTGGATTCCCTGCAATCCAACATGTTGATAAGGTCACCCTTTCTTTCTCTTAGCACAACCCGATCAATGCCCACAAATTTGAAGTTATTAAGGTCTCCACTAGGGCACTCACAAAAATGTTTGGATACTGGATGTTGTTTATCTTTCCTCCTAATTAACCCAATATTTTCTTGAATTCTGATTTTTAAACTTCTTGTGGTCCGACCCACATATCTCATTCCACAACCACAAATTAAAAGATACATAACAAAATTTGAATTACAGTTAATAAAACAATTAATTCTATACTTTCTATATACTTTCTTTATCCTGGGACCCACTTCATTGGATTGTGCACCTGTGCCTCGTTCTATAATTTGCCAGCAAAAACCCCACCCGACTGGAAACCAGTTGGAAAATCCAGCTGTCTTTACAGATAGATGGTTCGCAGCAACTGGGATGGAGACAACACCCCTCCCTTCCCCCTCTTTTTTCCCTCTCTTTTTCAGACCTCTCTCTTACTGGGCCACTATGTGACCCAGATGTCCCGCCTCTCTTGGCAATATCCTTTCCTATTCTATAATGTTCAAAAATCCATTTTGTTAGGTTGTTATGACTTGTAATATGCCTGTAATTCTATATATTCCCTAATAAAAATGTTTGGAAAAAAACAAAAACTCCTGGGTTGCTTTCACAGTATGTTTTGGGTCATTGTCCATCTGTAAAGTGAAGCGCCGTCCAATCAACTTCGCTGAATTTGGCTGAATCTGAGCAAACAATATATCCCTATACACTTTAGAGTTCTTCCGGCTGCTTCTGTTTTCTGTCACATCATCAATAAACACTAGTGACCCAGTGCCATTGTAAGACATGCATGCCTATGCCATCACAATGCCTCCACCGTGTTTTACAGATGATGTGGTATGCTTCAGATCATGAGCCGTTCCAAGCCTTTTTCTTCCCATCATTCTGGTACAGGTTGATCTTAGTTTCATCTTTCAAAAGAATGCTGTTGCAGAACTGGGCTAGCTTTTTTAGATATTGTTTGGCAAATCTAATCTCTCCTTTCTATTCTTAAGGCTTATGAATGGTTTGCACCTTGTGGTGAACCCTCTGTATTTGCTCTCGTGAAGTCTTCTCTTTATGGTAGACTTGGATAATGATATGCCTACCTCCTGGAGAGTGTTCCTCACTTGGCTGGATGTTGTGAAGGGGTTTTTCTTTACCATGGAAAAGATCCTACGATCATCCACCACTGTTGTCTTCCATGGACGTACAGGCCTTTTTGTGTTGCAGAGCTCACCAGTGCGGTTTTTTTTGTCTTTATGTACCAAAATGTTGATTTGGCCACTCCTAATGTTCCTGCTATCTCTGATGGATTTTCTTTTTTTTTTTTGCAGCCTAAGGATTCCCTGTTTCACTTGCATTGAGAGCTCCTTTGACTGCATTTTGTGGGTTCACAGCAACAGCTTCCAAATGCGAATACGACACCTGGAATCAACTCGAGACCTTTCACCTGCTTAATTGATGATGAAATAACGAAGGCATTGCCCACACCTGTAAATGAAACAGCTTTTGAGTCAATTGTCCAATTACTTTTGGTCTCTTGAAAAAGAGGGTGCTACATATTAAAGAGATGTAATTCCTAAACCCTTCCTCCAATTTGGATGTGAATACCCTCACATTAAAGCTGATAGACTGCACTTCAAGCCCATATTCATTATTTAACTGTAACTTTAATTTATTTTGGTACACAGCCGAAATAACAAAACTTATATCAGTGTCCAAATATTTGCGGACCTAACTGTATGCATTTAAGATTGTTACCCAACTGTTTTCCTGTATTCTCTTATCTGCTACTGTCTCTCTTCCCATGGATTTTAGTCCTTATAATTTTTCTAGGATCTGTATTAAATATGGGTGCTTGATGCTTGCTAAACTATACCTTCCTCCCACTCTATCCCTATTGCCCATCCATAATCAAGGCAATATAGATACACGCTGACCGGTCATGTCATATACATATACTACAATGCTAAAATTAACACATTTTTTTTTGCATATTATAAAGATGGGCATGAAAGAGATGAGCACATGGGACCCATACCAACTGAAAGTCCAGCCTATTCGCGCATGGGAATCCAAGATGCAACCCCCAACTGAAACTGGATTAACTGTTTAAATATTTTAATGCCAAACATGTACTTGGCTATATTGATGGAAATAACCTTGGCAGTGAAAGGGTTAAAATGCACAGGGTAATATTCCTTGCCATGGACCGTTTATCAGACATGATGAAAGAAATGTGTCTCATTATTTAGATGACAATATTTAACCTGTCAACACCAATTGTATGCACAAAAGACACATTGCAAGACGAAGATGCTTCTAAAATCCCATTCCATTTTATCATGATGTTCTTTAATGTGATACTAATGCTTTTAGCAGGCAAGCAGACAAGAAGTAAGTAAACAGGAAATGCTGAAAATAAAATAATTGCGCAAATGTTACTAGACAAAAATTCTGCTCAATTATATTTAAATGGACAAACATTAAAGCCAGCATTTGAACTACAGCTAAGCAGATATTCCTTCCAATTAAATTACAGAATTAAAATGTTAAACACGTTCTCATTTTATACATGTGGCCTGAATAGGAAATCACACCTAAATGGCACTTGCAAAATTGGAGTAGATAAAGCAATGGGGCCAAATTGAATACAGTCAGATCTAACAAACGACTGGTAAAACCTACTTTCAGTCAGGTTTAGCTTAGGAGAATCAGAGGAAGGCATGCATTATTACAATTCATGAATGTAAAAGTAGGGTATAGACTGCTAACTATAGGTCTGTGTAGTAGTGTAGTAGGAAAAAGAATTGGAAAAAAAATTAAATAACAGGTATTTAATATCTTAATTCTAGCAACATACAGTATGAGATCCAAAGCAACATTACAGATCTTTAATTTGAGTGGTACTAGGTCAGGGTTGAGTAGTAGTTGTAGGTACAGTACAGGCATACCCCACATTAACGTACGTAATGGGACCGGAGCATGTATGTAAAGCAAAAATGTACTTAAAATGAAGCACTACCTTTTTCCCACTTATCGATGCATGTACTGTACTGCTATCGTCATATACGTGCATAATTGATGTAAATAAGGCATTTGTAACAGGCTCTATAGTCTCCTCGCTTGCGCACACCTTCGGTACAGGTAGGGAGCCGGTATTGCTGTTCAGGACGTGCTGACTGGCGCATGCGTGAGCTGGCGTTTGCCTATTGAGCGAGATGTACTAACTCGCGAGTGTACTTAAAGTGAGTGTACTTAAACCGGGGTATGCCTGTACTTTATATAAGATGCTACAGTACCTAACAACTGAAAAGGGATTATGTGCTTAAGTCAAAACTGGTGCAAAATACAGTTGCTTTCAATAGATATCTTTTCTTTCAAAATATGATGCTATCGTTTTCACAGGTTATGCCCAAGTTTTACAGCCAGCGGGCTTTATTAAATACCTTTCTTCCAGTATACACCTAATAGGGGGTCTTCTAAAATGCATTCCAACCTTCAATTAATCTAAATATTTTACAAATTAATTAAGGTTTAGAAAACAAGACAAATATAGTATATATCATTCTGAGTAAATGCAGGGAGTGGATTGCCACAGAAGTAAGCAAAGTTTAGAGAGATGACATAGTGGAATCACCGATGTACTGTAGGTGTCACAGGGGGGACTGGACCGGCCTGCAGCGTTTCTTTCTGGATCAACATAAAAAAACAGGGAGGGAGAGAGGTGGCATGTAAGTTTCTAACTCTTTATTCTAATACTGTATATTCATCATAGAAAGAGAAGAAGGAGAGTACCTGAGGAGAGTCTCCTTATGGTGTGTTTTTCTGAGGTTGGCCTCCCTGACTCTTTAGGCCTGAGACAGTCGACAGTCCTGTGTGTAGAATGAGTAGCTAAGATAGTGTCCAAGAACAGATTTTACCCATGATTATGCAATGGAGACAAGGAAACAGAGAGAGGACAAGCAAAGCACAGTATTGGGAACATGAAAGGATTTCGTTTGAACTTATAATTTAAGAGTATGTAGAAAACCAGTGCATCAGAAAAAACAAGTCCTGTTTAGTATAATAAACTGCAGTTGGGATAAACTCCTTTCAAATAAGCATATACGATAACGTAGCCCTAATAGGGCTAGGGGACTAGTACCTAATGCCAACGGCACCATAGATAATTGGTACAGACCAAAGTCCCATTATTTCGTTATTAAAGGAGAAAAAAGGGGTACAGCGACCCATAAAGTGCACTCACTTAATTTCTCCTGGAGTATCCAACGTCAGAGTTTTCTTAGGCGTGCAATCTCCCAGGTAAGCAGCAGGAACAGGTAGGAAAATAAGCCAGTGCACTGCCAGAGGTAACAGAAGGAGGCTCACGGTTTGCAGCAACAAAAAATGATTTATTACATAAAAAGTGGACAAAAGGTCCCCCCTAAGCCACAGCAGGGGTCCATAAACGCGTTTCGGGCAGTATGCCCTTTCTCAAGTTGTACACAACGACAATAGAAGCTCAAATTTATACTACAGCGCCGATCGCACTGTCGCGTGATGTCACGGACGGTGCAACCAATCGGATGGCATCTCCAATCAGACGTGTCCCGATTGGATACTGGGATCGCGTCATACCAACAAACTTTATTAAACCTCACATATCCTTACCTACAGTGCAAGGGATATGGGCTAGAGGATGGTGCTCTCCGATTGGTGCACTAAACCTTAGAACAAATGTAACTTTATTAACTATAACATTTTAACAGTTAAAACATTTGTGACGTCAAAAAAGGCTTCAACAAGGCTATAGTGCAAAATGGCTATAGTGCAACAGGAAAAAAAAGAAAAATAAGACAGAACAAACGTTTTTCAAAAGAACTAATACTACTACTAATAATAATAATAATAATGATAATAGATAAAATACAAAAGAAAGAAAAACAGCAGTTAAACCTAAAGATTAAAAATTAAAATTTAAAAAGTGCTATTTAATCAATTGATTATAACAAAAATATATATATTAACTCCCAAAGTAAAGATTTTACTATACCCTAAGACTCACAATATTTCAAAAATAGCACATTTGCACAATAGAACATTTACAAAACCAGGAAGGCACAAAGCAAGCTTAGACATGAATCTTTATATAAATGTTTTCTTTTTCCTTTTTTCCTTCATAACTACTAAGTACACTAACCAAAAATTAGCCATAAAGTCAGAGAGAAAAGGGAAATCTCCCGTAAATATGTAAATTATAATGGTTATGTGTGAACCCAGGTTGTCCGAAGAAACAATATATTAATATCAGATTTTAGATATAAAAAAGAACAATTGAATATGATACAAAAGATCTGAAAAGTAATTAAACATATATCAATTAGAGAAAACCATCATCAAAAAATAAAAAATGGTAAAAGAACATCATATAAAATTAAACCAATTGTTAAATATGAAAAATATAATAATTTCAATTACTAGTTATCTATCAAGATACATTGTTTACTTAGAAGAAATCAGTGGGCACCTGAGAAGATGTATAGCAAAAATAATATATTTGTAGTAAAGTCAAAGAAAATGGCCCAGGTCCCAATCTGTATTCAGTCCAAATGGAACATGGGTTTTTAAAGTGAATATCCAAAAGGCCTCTCTTTGATCAAGCCTTTTGATACGATTACCACCTCTTTCATGACACAAAACTGGCTCAATCACACAAACTTTGAGTAATCTACCATCTCCCTGTGGGCAGTGGGTACAGTGTAGTGGAACCGGATGAGTGAGATCTTTTTTCTTAATGAACCTCACATGCTCCATAATGCGTATTTTGAGGCTCCGTGTAGTCAGGCCCACATACTGTTTCCCACACCCACAGGTGAGAAGGTAGATCACAAAGGTAGTCTTACAATTGATAAAGCTACGTATATTAAAAATTTCCTTAGTACATGTACTCTGAAAAGTTTAAGTTGGAGATAAATGAACACAAATTTTACATGAACCACTTCTATATGAGCCTTTAGCAGTAGTGCTCTTATTATGTGAGTGATGTGAGAACAAGCTAGGGGAGAGCGAATTAGATATAGTTTTGGCCTTTCTGAAGACCAGTTTGGGTTTATGTGGCAGACTTTGTCCCAAGACCGGATCAAGGAGCAAAATGCTCCAATGTTTTTCCAATATTTGTCTGACTTCTTGTGCCTGTCGACTAAACTGAGTGATAAACAGTGGGCTATCTAATTTAGATGTCTTTTTTGATTTTCTTTTTAACAATTCGCTCCTTTCCATAAACTCAACTTCTCCCCGTGCTTTATTTAAGTCAAGAGGGTCATGACCCCTGCCTAAAAATCTATTATATAAATCATCTGATTGTCTATGGAAGTCAACATCCTTAGAGCAGTTTTTTTTAATTCTCATAAACTGCCATTTTGGTATTCCTTTTATGAGTGGCCTGCGGTGGCAGCTATCAGCTCTTAAATAAGTGTTTCGTGAATTTTCCTTTCGAAAAATGTCTGTGTGAATAGTCAAAAAGTGGTAAATTTACAATAATAAATCTAGATATTTAAGGTGATGGTGATCAAAAGAAAATGTGAATTTCAACCCATAATCATTATTATTAAGTGAATCTAGAGTTCTGCCATTTGCAGGATTTGAATGAATTGCTCCTAGATCAAGATTCTCAATATGACTTCTAAGATTTCTTGGGAAGGAAAGCCTCAGGGTTTAAAAACAAATCAAGTTTTTACACTACTTTTGTCAAGGGTAATGCAATAACAACCTTTGAGAAAATGGTAGAAAGAGACTTGTCTATTCTAGCTTCCGGATATACATTCTCTTCAAAATCTAATAAACCCTTGACTAAACTTAACGAAAGGTGAGGCTAAGGCATTAAAAGACTTAAAACTAAACAAACAAGTAATCATTAAGAATGCGGACAAGGGTGGGGCGGTAGTGGTGCAGCATAGGAGTGACTATCACAGGGAGGCTAAACGCCAACTTGATGATACTCTCTCCTATGCTGTACTTCCTGCTGACCCCACATGTTCATTCATGTCTGACCTAAGGGAACTCTTAGAGAAAGGTAACATTTTGGGTGTATTAGATGCCAATGAGATTGAGTTCTTATATAATCAATTTCCAACCACGGCTGTGTTCCACCATCTCCCAAAGATCCATAAGACATTGGTCTCTCCTCCAGGGAGGCCAATAGTCTCTAGCATTGGATCTTTGGGAGATGGTCTATCACGGTATGTGGATCACTATCTACAACCCTTGGCATTAACTCTTCCATCTAATATTTTAGACAGTGTTGATTTGATCAATCAGTTAGAAGGTTTCTCTTGGAAACCGAATTTTATCTGGTTGTCTATGGATGTTACGCATTATATACTATCATTAGACATGACCTGGGGATGGCAGCTTCAAGTTATTTCTTGGACTCTTCTGATTTATCACCAGCACAGGGGAGTTTCATTTTGGACTCTATTCACTTTTTATTAACACATAATTATTTTTTGTTTGATGGTGTTTACTATCTCCAAACACGTGGAACTGCTATGGGAATCAGCTTTGCCCCATCCTATGCAAATTTATTCATGGGATGATGGGCGTCGTTCCACGTGTTTGGAGATAGGAACCCATTTAGGGATCACATTGTTTTTTATCGTCGTTTTATAGACGACCTGCTTTTCATTTGGGAGGTTGACACTAACACTATGCTATTGTTTATAGATTCACTTAATAATAATGATTATGGGTTGAAGTTCATATTTTCTTTTGATCACCATCACCTTAAATATCTAGATTTATTATTGTATATTGACCACTCTTTGACTATTCACACAGACATTTTTCGAAAGGAAAATTCACGAAACACTTATTTAAGAGCTGATAGCTGCCACCCCAGGCCACTCATAAAAGGAATACCAAAAGGGCAGTTTATGAGAATTAAAAGAAACTGCTCTAAGGATGTTGACTTCCATAGACAATCAGATGATTTATATAATAGATTTTTAGGCAGGGGTCATGACCCTCTTGACTTAAATAAAGCACGGGGAGAAGTTGAGTTTATGGAAAGGAGCGAATTGTTAAAAAGAAAATCAAAAAAGACATCTAAATTAGATAGCCCACTGTTTATCACTCAGTTTAGTCGACAGGCACAAGAAGTGAGACAAATATTGGAAAAACGTTGGAGCATTTTGCTTCTTGATCCGGTCTTGGGACAAAGTCTGCCACATAAACCCAAACTGGTCTTCAGAAAGGCCAACACTATATCCAATTCGCTCTCCCCTAGCTTGTTCTCACATCACTCACATAATAGGGCTCTTATCACTAAAGGCTCATATAGATGTGGTTCATGTAAAATTTGTGTTCATTTATCTCCAACTAAAACTTTTCAGAGTACATGTACTAAGGAAATTTTTAATATACGTAGCTTTATCTATTGTAAGACTACCTTTGTGATCTACCTTCTCACCTGTGGGTGTGGGAAATAGTATGTGGGCGTGACTACACAGAGCCTCAAAATACGCATTATGGAGCATGTGAGGCTCATTAAGAAAAAAGATCTCACTCATCCGGTACCACTACACTGTACCCACTGCCCACAGGGAGATGGTAGATTGCTCAAAGTTTGTGGGATTGAGTCTGTTTTGTGTCATGAAAGAGGTGGTAATTGTATCAAAAGGCTTGATCAAAGAGAGGCCTTTTGGATATTCACTTTAAAAACCCAGGTTCCATTTGGACTCAGTACAGATTGGGACCTGGGCCATTTTCTTTGACTTTACTACAAACATATTATTTTTGCTATACATCTTCTCAGGTGCCCGCTGATTTCTTCTAAGTAAACAATGTATCTTGATAGATAACTAGTAATTGAAATTATTATATTTTTCATATTTAACAATTGGTTTAATTTTATATGATGTTCTTTTACCATTTTTTATTTTTTGATGATGGTTTTCTCTAATTGATATATGTTTAATTACTTTTCAGATCTTTTGTATCATATTCAATTGTTCTTTTTTATATCTAAAATCTGATATTAATATCTTTTTCCTTCAGACAACCTGGGTTCACACATAATCATTATAATTTACCTATTTAAGGGAGATTTCCCTTTTCTCTCTGACTTTATGGCTAATTTTTGGTTAGTGTGCTTAGTAGTTATGAAGGAAAAAAGGAAAAAGAAAACATTTATACAGTATAAAGATTTATGTCTAAGCTTGCTTTGTGCCTTCCTGGTTTTGTAAATGTTCTATTGTGCAAATGTGCTATTTTTGAATTGTTATGCTTCTTAGGGTATAGTAAAATCTTTACTTTGGGAGTTAATATATATATATATATATATATATATATATATATATATATATATATATATATATATATATATATATATATATATATATATATTTCTTATAATCAATTGATTAAATAGCACTTTTTAAATTTTAATCTTTAGGTTTAACTGCTGTTTTTCTTTTTGTATTTGATCTATTATCATTATTATTAGTAGTATTAGTTCTTTTGAAAAACGTTTGTTCTGTCTTATTTTTCTTTTTTTTCCTGTTGCACTAAGGTTTTGAAGCCTTTTTTGACATCACAGACGTTTTAACTGTTAAAATGTTATACAGTAGTTAATAAAGTTACATTTGTTCTAAGGTTTAGTGCACCAATCGAAGAGCACCATCCTCTAGCCCATATCCCTTGCACTGTAGGTAAGGATATGTGAGGTTTAATAAAGTTTGTTGATATGACGCGATCCCAGTATCCAATCGGGACACGTCTGATAGGAGATACCATCCGATTGGTTGCACCGTCCGTGACATCACGCGATATAAATTTGAGCTTCTATTGTCGTTGTGTACACCTTGAGAAAGGGCATACTGCTCGAAACGCGTTTGTGGACACCTGCTGCGGCTTAGGGGGGACCTTTTGTCCACTTTTTATGTAATAAATCCTTTTTTGTTGCTGCAAACTGTGAGCCTCCTTCTGTTACCTCTGGCAGTGCACTGCCTCATTTTCCTACCTGAACTTAAAATGTAGTCTATCCACAGAGAATACTTTCTATTGATTTAGTCTAGGAGGCTTTAATAAAGATACGGCGATCCATTGAGACACTGTGCCTCACTTAATTGTTATACACCTTTTTTTTTTTGCTGGGGAAGGGGGAACTACGATCCCACAAATCTATCACCTTCCACTAGTTTAACAGGTGTTAACAAGATACGGCGATCCATTGAGATGCCATGCCTCATGTGCCTCATGTGTTAAGAGCCCAGTGATACTGAGCGGATTCACCAGCCGAGTTTCGGCACAGTGTAAATATTTGGGAAGGCGGGTTACGATTCTCTGCATATTCCCCTTGATTCTGGGGCATCACAAATTACATGTGATGATTATGTATCATGTACCCCATTTACCTTTTATCACCACTGAGTTCATTTTCTAACATCACATAACTGCCGTGACCACTTTCTATTTTTAGTGACGGTTCAAGTTTTCTCATTGGTCAGTACACCCACAAAGTGACTATATTCATTATACTAATGATTGAAATATAATATACTGACGACAACAGATCATTTCAGGGTACCACTTAAGGGCCTATTCATTTTAATACTAGTGTTTGGGAGAACGGCATCTCCTGAGCTGAAGCACATTGATTTCAGCCTCAGAAACCACCTACTTCCTAAGATATAGGCCCGATATTGTGTTTCGGTATCCCTACAATGTTAAATTAATCTGTGACACGTGACCGGAAGATTTAAATTCAGCAAGAGATACAGGCCCTGTTATGGGGTGCCGGTATCTCAGGAAGTAGGGGGTTCCCGAGGCTGAAATCAATTCAGCTCAGAAGACCCCCAGCTTCCGCACTAGTATTAAAACCAAATAAATAACTAAAAAATGTAATTAACGTAGCGGTTAGTAGCTAAGCTAATGAAGCTGCTTTCATTGTATTTTTACTAATGGTGTTCGAGAGCAGGGGGTCTCCTGAGCTGAACCGCATTGATTTCAGCCGCGGGGACCCCCTACTTCCCGAGATATAGGCCCTGGTATGAGGTGCCAATATCCCCTGTGCGTTTAAATATCCCTGACACGTGATGCGGGAGAATGTAAACATTGCGGGGATATTGGCACTCTATACCGGGGCATATACTGTATTTCAGTGCAGTTCAGCTCAGGAGACCCCCTGCTCATGTACATTATTAGTAAAAAATAAAATGAAAGCAGCTTCATTACCTTAGCAGCTAACCGCTAAGGCAATGAAGGGGAAAAGACACTCGACACACACAAGCTCATTTATTGGGAGTAGAGGGGTGTGGGAATCGGGTACTTGGCCCAGGGGGGGAGGGGGTAGGCCTATCGGGAAAGTTGTGGGAGGGGTTAACCTCTTCATTACCATAACGGTAGTAACCACTATGGCAATGAATGGGATTAACCCCCATATGGGCATGCTTTGCCAATATAGCAATAAATGGGCAAGCTAAAAAAACAGGCATGAAATAAAACACATTACATTTATATAAAAAAAAACATTGCAAATGCTAAGAAACCAAATGATTGGCACAGTGTTAGAACATGCCCATATAATTATAATAATATGAGCATGCTATGCCACTATGACAGTCAATGGGCAACCTAAAAAATAAACAACCACCAAAAATACAAAACAATCACCAAAATAAAACACAACAATTAAATAAAGCAAACACCAAAAATAACCAATACAAAAGCAAACACCAAAAAAATTAAAAAAAACAAACACCAAAAACAAACCAGAATGAAATAACGCAAGCCCCAAAAATAAACACTAGAGTTAAAAATCCAAGCACCAAAAATAAACAAGAATTGAAAAAACAATCAACAAAAACCACACAAGAATTATACAAACCAATCAACACATATAAAAGAAATAAAAACAAGCATTTGCATTGATTGTCACTGTATTTATCTATAGCCTTAAAGGGGCATAGATAAAAATATTGGCAGTCAATGGGCAAGCAGAAAAAATAAAACATACAATCAAAATATGTTTTTTTTACTTTTTAATGTCTTCAGCCACCGATTCCAGATGTATCTGGAAGCTCTTGATCCACGATGCAATGATCCTCAACTTCAGGTAAGTTCTGCTCTTCTTTCTTCTGTTCTTGTCTTTCGTCTTGTCTTCTGTATTTGTAATCAATTCCAATTATTGTTTTTTTTTGGTGTTTGGTTTTTTAATTCTTGTATTTTTTTGTGTTTGCTTGTTTCAATTCTGTTTTTTTGGTGTTTGTTTAATTTAATTATGGTTTGTTTTTGGTGTTTAGTTTATTTAATTTTAGTGTTTCCTTAGGTGATTGTTTTGATATAATTTTGTATTTTTGGTGGTGGTTTATTTTTTAACTTTCCCATGTATTGCTATTCTGGCAAAGCATGATTTAACACTATGCCAATCAATGGGTAGCAGGGGTGGAGGTAGTTACCCCGGGGACGGTGGGGTAAGGCCTCCTGGGTGGGTAGCGGTGGATGAGGGGTTAACCCTTTAATTACGATAGTGGTTACTAATCGCTACAATGATTAAGGGGTTATTGGCCATTAGTTTGTATTTTTTATTGTTATGTTCCTGCCAATGGAGGACAAGAATGGTGATGAGGATGACCTTTATCCTGGCAAGGGTAAGTGCAAGTTTTATTTACTTTAAGCTGACTGGGTAATGTTTTATTTTTAAAGGAAAAATGCACTCTTATCCATATATGGATAATAGTAATTTTTCCCATTACTGTACTGTATGTGTTGGGGGGTGTTGTATTTGTTGTATTGCACTGTAAAAAAAAATTGAATGGGTAAAAGCGCTATTAGCCATCTTTGGTTAATAGCACTTTTATCCATTCTTATTGTTGATACAGGGGGGGCTTGGACCCCCCGTAGATCCTCCAGATGGTCACCACCAGCCTTCGGTATCAATTTGTGCAGTAAAAATAAAAGGAAAGGCTTTTATGCATCTTGCAATATCTTTAGCGTCACCTTTAGCTGGCGACAAAATATTGCAAGATTTTAAAGTTTGACATGCTTATCACTATTTAGTGAATAGCAATTAATGGCAAAAAAAGCAATTTTGGCTTTTTTGGGGGGTTGGTCGGATGACTTTTTTGGCTCAGGCTATTAAAGGTCGTTAAAAAAAC
Organism: Ascaphus truei; assembly: GCF_040206685.1. Classification (NCBI taxonomy): domain Eukaryota; kingdom Metazoa; phylum Chordata; class Amphibia; order Anura; family Ascaphidae; genus Ascaphus; species Ascaphus truei. Next base: position 165,613,968 of record NC_134484.1, on the reverse strand, counting down.
ATTATAGCACGATACTGCAATGTTATCACTGTTTTGTGATTAGCAAAGCAGCCAGTATCGCGCTATAAGGGCATTAATCGTGCATTAAATCAGTTATCACTGTTTAGTGAATAGGCCCCTATGTGTCCATTTGATATTCAATGTGTTTGATGCATTGAGTCGGTTTCAGCTAACTCAATTAGACTGTAAGCTCCTCGGGGCAGGGACTCCTTTTCCTTAATGTTACTTTTATGTCTAAAGTACTTATTCCCATGATCTGTTATATATATTATCTGTTATTTATTTGATTACCCCATGTATTACTACTGTGAAGCGCTATGTACATTAATGGCGCTATATAAATAAAGACATACAATACAATACAACTCTGGATCAGGCATTTCATTATTGCTTCACCAGATTGTGGGTTTAGATTGGCTTAAAGACACGCTAACCAAGTTCTGTCAGTTTAATACAGCTAATTCTGACAGTTCCTTTAAGCCGTATATCTGTGGGATAATAAACATACTGTACTGCCCATTCCAGTTAGCCCTACTCTGGTTACTGCAGTATCCTGATCTGAGTTAATGTAGCCCCGGTCTGATTTTGCCCTCCTTGACCCTCTCTGTAGCGTGGCAAGCGATCGCGGGTGCCGCCGGAGCCAGCGACGGACCCGCCGGCAGAACGCGAGGGTGGGGGCTAGTGCAGGGAGCCGTGCGCTGTTCCCTGATGTGGCCGGTTGCCAGGGACGCGAGCGGCCCGTTGTTAGGGCCGCGAACGCGTTGCCGAGGTCCCGGCGGCTCGGGGAATAGGGCGCCGCCATTGCGCGATAGTTCGCGCATGCGCAGGAACAAGCAGGCGCAGGGAAGGCCCCAGACAGATCGCGCATGCGCAAGACAGTGCCGAGAAAGCCCGCGAAACCCTAGCCTACCAGGGAAGGCTCTAGGCAGGGACTACGAGTCCCAGGAGCCTCTGCGCGCCCCACATGATGCCAGGGAGCCAATAGGGCTGAGGATCTCCCTGCAGGAGAAAGGATACATTTCGCGTGCTGAGCCCACGCGAGCAGTTGGAGCTGGGAGCAGGAAGGGGGAGGAAGGGTGCAGGGAGCAAGTGGCTCCTGCACCAGGTAAGTATCCCCAAGTCCCAGGCAGGCCCCAATCCCTGTTAGGGTAGTGGGTAGTACTGAGGGACAGCCCCTAGGTTAGGGACGCTGCCCTTAGGTGTGTGAGGGTGCAGGCTTGTCAGTGAATCATGGCTGGTAGTGCTGTGAGCGCTGACAAGTAGGCACAGTGTATGCAGCGTGTGCTGTGTGTTTGCTGCAGGTTGATTGTGCGTGTGCAGTGGGTTGCTGCAGGTTGACTGTGTGTGTGTGCAGTGTGTTTGCTGCAGGCGTTAGGCTGAGTTAGCCAGAGGGGACCCGGGTGGGCACGGGATAGGTAGTGTGGGTGACCCACCTGCATAGGATAGGCTACCCTGTAGGCCCTAGGAGTTTCCCTAAAGCCATCTAAGGTTGCTGTGCTGTAGGGACGGCCTATAGTGCAGCGAATGTCACGGTAGTTCATGGAGTCAGATAGGGACTCCGTTGCAGTTGCGTACCCGTGCAGAAGGTTGGGTGCTGCCCTTTCTTTGCGGTTGCAGAGGCCATCTTGTTGGGGTCTTCACGGACGGTGGATCCTGGATGTCGGGCCGGAACTCAACAGATCCTTTGTGAAGCGGTTGCAGATCCGAGCACTGGAGTGCTCGGCAGGTACTATATCATCAAGTGCACCAACACCGGTCATCAGGCGCTGATCCCGCCTTAGGCTAAACCTTTGTAGGAACACTGTGCGAGTGGTTACAGAACTGAGCCTATATCAATATACTATATATGGACACGGTGTGTGGGGCACGCGGTGAGGGGACGGGGGCAGCCGCTAAAGTTATACCGTTAGAGTATAAGTATATGTATGTGTTATTGCTATGTTGCATTCTCATTAGTAAAACCCAGTTACAATCATAGAGTGTTGTATGTTTCTTGCCCAGGGGAATCTCACATCACGGGGATGCTGGGTAAGTGGAGGCTCTGCGCTAACGAAATGTGTAAGTGTTACCCCAGGCTCCCAGCTAGCGGAGGCTCAGATCTCCTGGAGCCGCAGGTGTTATACAGTGGCCAGTAGTTCCTTTGGGAGGGTTCAGAAAAAGGGCTACATTTGGAGGCGCTGCTGAGATATCAGACCTGGGGTACCCGGTAATTTTTTTTTTTAAATTGTCCTATTTTTGTTCGCCATGGGGAATCCCTCAAGGCGGAGGAAGCCACGTGCTGAATTCCCGGCCGCGTGGGAAAATGTTTCTAACAGTTATCCGGGACTGGTGGGAAACCCAGAGCCCTGCCCCCACACTGTGAGTGAGCACAGTGAACAGCGATCAGCCATGTCTGTTCACCATGAGAGAGGTGACGGCTGCAGTAAAATACACCCTCAGTTGTATAGAGCCTGGCGAACAAGAGGAGTGAATGTAACCGTTATTTTGTGTCCATGCTTACAAAGGGACGTGAATATACCTGGTAGTGAGGACTTTGATGCCTATCAGCTACCACGTGGGGTGTTCGTGACACAAGTGGAAGGGAAGAAGTGTCTCCAAGGTCCCTGTTCTAAATGTGATTTCCCAGGTTGTGAATTGACCTGGGGACCCCAGTGTGCCTGCTGTGGGGCACGGTTCCTGTGTCCCAAGCTGCCGCAGGCTACAGCACCGTCCGAGGAGGAGGACACTGACTGTTGCGGAAACGGATTATTCATCCCCCGAGAATGAGGTAGACTGCCAGGGGTTACACCCTAATGTGTATGTGCCCTGGCAAGTGCCAGGAATAGAGGACGTTGTGCTAGCGTACACCTGCCTGCAAGAAGCCCGTGCTCAGGGAGCCGTCCTGTCTCAGTTACCGCTCGACTTCAAGGAAATCGAGGTGGACGGAGAAACGTTTACACAGTGTTTTAGCTCCACTTGTGATTGTTCTAGAGGTGCACTGGCGTGGGAGCCCCAATGTGACTGTTGCGGGGCCTGGTTCTTAAAGCCTATCATACCCCAGGCTACGGAACCAGCAGAGAAAGAAGAGGAAGAGCCTGACCTCTCTACTAAAGTGAGTTATGCTGGTAATCAGTCTGTCCTAATTCCAGAGGCCTCCGGGGACCCCTGTGTCCAGACCCATGTTGCAGACACGGTTCCAGACCCTCTCAAAGGGGACATCCTAGTGGTAGAGCAGGAACCTCTGATGGTGGAACCTGCGGAGAAAGAAGCGCCTGATGGCTCTACCGAGGTGGGTGAAGACGCTACCAGTCCACCTACCTCAGCTGTGGAGGTTGTGGAGGAGCCGTGTGCCCAATTGGACATTCTAGACTCTGGTCCCGAGCCGGAGCCGCCGAAAACAGAGCTACAGATGCTGGAACCCCAGATGTTGGTTCCAGACCCGGTTCCCGAGCAGGAACCACGAAGCCCAGAACCGCCGATTCCAGAAATACAGGGTAAGGTGTCTATACCCCCATCTTCTTTTGGTGATTCCAGTGATCAACCGCCCATGGTGATGCGCCTGCCGGCGGACCACCCTAGTGAAGTCACCGAGCCAACTAACTCAGCGGATACAGAGTCTGCTGTGGGTCCGTGTGCCATAGAGGAGGTGTATCCAGATGCTGCGGACACTGCTGTGGGCCCGTGGGCCCTACTGTGGCAAGTCCGGCCTATCACCGAGGTACCAGCGGTCCCAGGCTTGGGATCAGTACCTGGCGACGACGACAAGGGTGAGTTGACTGCCCCAGGGGTGTCGGGTGTGAACTCCCCGGTGATCGTGGTGCCTGGCGGCTCCGAAGGTGGGGCCAGCCGGGCGATGGGCTCACCCCGTCATCACGTCCTGGCGGAGGTATCCCCCTTAGAAGATAGCTGTCCAGGGGTGCGAGTGGACCCATATCTACCGCCTATCGTCCAGGCGAAGATAACCGCTCCTTACCTGAGTGTGAGCCCGTGCGCTCCAACCAAAGTGGTCCCAGGACTGGGATCCACTGCTCCCGATGTTCCAGCAAGTAAGTGGACTGCCCCAGAAGTGCCGGGGACAGGTCCCGAGACAGCTAAGGTGGGAACTGACAGCGTCCCCGAGGATCTGTTAGACAGAATCATGGCAGTGGTAAGGTATCTACCCTATACCCCCTGCCGGGTGAACCCGAGACGGTGAGGAAAAAGACATTGTCCATTGCTCGCTTCCCCGTGGAAGCTTCGCCAGTATGTAGGAGCAAAGACTGTGAGAAAAAGGATTCAGGGAAGGTTGCCTCCTTTAAGCCCAAAAAGGAGTGCTCCATTCACCATGTAGTGGACCGCGGGAAAGGTCCTGGTCTCCTGGCCTACCGCACCCGTGCCGCGGATGGCCGGGTAAAGGCCTGGTTAAAGGACATTGTACTATTCCTTCTACGAGGGGGAGGAAGTAGTACAGAGCCGGTGACTGTTACTCCAGAACGTGCTCTTCAAGAGATTTTTCTGGGGGAGGCTCACGGATGCAAAAGTGAGGTACTCCCATCTGATCAGTTAAGGGCACTCCACTATGAGACTCAGCTGGCCTCAGGTATCCACAGGATGTTGTTGGGTACCAATGGGAAAATGCAAGTTATGTGTGATATGATTTATGCCATGCATTTTTCATTATATAACTCTCTGTATGGTTGCTACCCAAGCGAGGTCGTTGGGATTCTACAATGGGGAGAATGTAGCCCTGGTCTGATTTTGCCCTCCTTGACCCTCTCTGTAGCGTGGCGAGCGATTGCGGGTGCCGCCGGAGCCAGCGACGGACCCGTGGGCAGAACGCGAGGGTGGGGGCTAGTGCAGGGAGCCGTGCGCTGTTCCCTGATGCGGCCGGTTGCCGGGGACGCGAGCGGACCGTTGTTAGGGCCGCGATCGCGTTGCCAAGGTCCCGGCGGCTCGGGGAACAGGATGTCGCCATGCGCAGGAACAAGCAGGCGCAGGGAAGGCCCCAGACAGATTGCGCATGCGCAAGACAGTGCCGAGAAAGCCCGCGAAAGCCTAACCTACCAGGGAAGGCTCTAGGCAGGGACTACGAGTCCCAGGAGCCTGTGCGCGCCCCATGTGATGCCAGGGAGCCAATAGGGCTGAGGATCTCCCAGCAGGAGAAAGGATACATTTCGCGCGCTGAGCCCACGCGAGCAGTTGGAGCTGGGAGCAGGAAGGGGGAGGAAGGTTGCAGGGAGCAAGTGGCTCCTGCACCAGGTAAGGATCCCCAAGTCCCAGGCAGGCCCCAATCCCTGTTAGGGTAGTGGGTAGTACTGAGTGACAGCCCCTAGGCTAGGGACGCTGCCCTTAGGTGTGTGAGGGTGCAGGCTTGTCAGTGAATCATGGCTGGTAGTGCTGTGAGCGCTGACAAGTAGGCACAGTGTATGCAGCGTGTGCTGTGTGTTTGCTGCAGGTTGACTGTGCGTGTGCAGTGGGTTGCTGCAGGTTGACTGTGTGTGTGTGCAGTGTGTTTGCTGCAGGCGTTAGGCTGAGTTAGCCAGAGGGGACCCGGGTGGGCACGGGATAGGTAGTGTGGGTGCTGGGGGTCAGTGACCCACCTGCATAGGATAGGCTACCCCGTAGGCCCTAGGAGTTTTCCTAAAGCCATCTAAGGTTGCTATGCTGTAGGGATGGCCGAAATTGCAGTGAATGTCACGGTAGTTCACGGAGTCAGATAGGGACTCCGTTGCGTACCCGTGCAGAAGGTTGGGCGCTGCCCTTCGTTGCGGTTGCAGAGGCCATCTTGTTGGGGTCTTCACGGACGGTGGATCCTGGATGTCGGGCCGGAACTCGACGGATCCTTTGTGAAGCGGTTGCAGATCCGAGCACTGGAGTGCTCGGCAGGTACTATATCATCAAGTGCACCAACACCGGTCATCAGGCGCTGATCCCGCCTTAGGCTAAACCTTTGTAGGAACACTGTGCGAGTGGTTACAGAACTGAGCCTATACCAATATACTATATATGGACACGGTGTGTGGGGCACGCGGTGAGGGGACGGGGACGTTGCCCTGAAGAGGGGGCAGCCGCTAAAATTATACAGTTAGAGTATAAGTATATGTATGTGTTATTGCTACGTTGCATTCTCATTAGTAAAACCCAGTTACAATCATAGAGTGTTGTATGTTTCTTGCCCAGGGGAATCTCACATCACGGGGATCCTGGGTAAGTGGAGGCGCTGCGCTAACGAAATGTGTAAGTGTTACCCCAGGCTCCCAGCTAGCGGAGGCTCAAATCTCCTGGAGCCGCAAGTGTTATACAGTGGCCAGTAGTTATTTTGGGAGGGTTCAGAAAAAGGGCTACATATATATGACTGGGTAGTTTACTTATACATATACCATCAGAACTTCAGCATAGTGGAGTTTCTTACCTGAGATACTTTTACAATTTATATATATTTGATATTTATCGTTGTCCTTTAATTGGCCACGCAATGCTCTACCAGTGATTAAATTTTTAATTGTCTTTCTTCAAATTATTTTAAACTAAATTACACATTTCATTGCATCATATAGCAGTGTACTAAAAAATAATAAATGTTCCCAGCACACAAAAGAAGGAAAATGGGGGAATGGTGAACCAAGACGTTTAATGAGCAAAACACAAAGTGAGAGAAAAAACCACGATACAAAAAGGGGGAGGAAGGGAAGGGATGGGATGAACAAACGTAAAAGTATAGGGGAAAAGGGGGGTGGCAACGTTTCGGGGTTTGAACCCCTTCTTCAGGCCCGTTCCCAAAAGACACATGGTATCTAATGGTACTTCCCTAGTCCCTATACACGTCTCCCAAAGAAAGCACCAAAAACAAATGGGCAATGAGACATGGATGTATCCTAGTACAGAATAATGTAACCAGGTAGTATCCTAATGTAGCCCATGGACCCCGGGCAAAACGCAGATCGGCCCCCCTACTCTGTACTAGGGTCTGGCTACATGTCTTAGTGTGGTGCATACCTTCTGGCAACAGGAGGTCCTGAGTCTCCCGCGATGGTATGGGGGATGACAGGAACAGGTTTCTGGGGTGGGTGCCTTCGTTCTCTTCTAGTGGTGCAGCGCCTCCATCTCTAGTAAGCCCCAGGAATGCGGGGTGGAATCCTTCCAGAGAGTTCCCACCCAGGGATGAGAGATTCCAGTCTCACACAGGTAGATATCTTTAAATAGCAGCAGCAGCTCTTTAATCACAGCAGTGATAGCAGCAGAATCACCAGTCAGGTACAGGTTGTCCACTCCACTTAGACTGCTCTCCTTCAGGATGGTATCTTCCCCTGCCACCACCCTGGGGCAAGGGCCCCCAGGGTGGGGCTAACTCTTCCCTCACCCCCTAAGCAGGGTGAGAAGCATTGGTCCACCTCACTAACTATAATTCCAACAGCCCTACTCAGAGGCTGCTGGCTTCTCCTTCTCCAACTGTAATTCCTGTCTAACTCTCACAGTCACCCTGGACCCGCCAGGTGACAGACTCAATCTCACAGACTAACAGCTCACTCACTCTAAATAGGAAGTGACACTGCCTTATGTAACCTCCAGTAGGCACCGCCCCTACATCTCTTGCTTAGACACACGGTCACATTTCCTACCTTCACTTACACAACACAGTGTCATAGTGGGGAAAAACCATGATAACTCCTGGCAGCCTGCCCTTTCCAGGGCTTATACCAGTAGTAGGATAGAACTATAGTCCTATTTCTTACCAGGGCTACACTAACAAGGGTTAATAAGGAATGAATGAATCCAAATAGGGGTTAATGGGACATGAATGCCTCCTAACAGGGGTTAACACAAGGTAATATCCTTGAAAGGGTTAATAAGGCATGAATGTATCCAAATAGGGGTTAATGGGACATGAAAGCCTCCTAGCACGGGTTAACAAAAATAAACCACATTAATCTAGGTAATGTCCAAAGTACTCAAGCACACACAATCCAGCAAGATACGCTTAGGAAAAAATGCAACAGTTGTATGGCTGTACAGACCAACATAGAGAACCTGACCACAGTCCAGCAAAGTCTACAAAAGACAAAATTATATGCTTCGAGTATTGTGGCTATACAGACCAAACGTGCAGTAGCATGTGTTCACATGCAGATCACATGGAAATCACTTCCTCCTGTTCCCAAGGTGCTGTAAGGCTGCAGCAACGGAGCCCTCTAAAGTAATGCCTCTCACCGCTCCTGATTGGCTGAAGTAGCAACAGCAGCTCTGATTGGACCGTCAGTCAGTCTGATGCTGTGGGGCTGGAAGATCCCAAGCATGGCATATTGTTGTCATGGTTGCTATGAAGGCAGATAGTCTCTCTCATAGTATTCACTCCCATCGGCAGACAGGGTCCACAGGGGCAGCGTAGAGAACATGCAAAATGATGCAAAGGAGGAAAAGACAGTAGTGAATACATAGGAAATTAAAAAATATATATAATATTCAAACATATGCAGATATAATAATTATTATTGTGCGAGAAGGATCTGTACTACAATGACCCAAACTACTGAGATGAAATGTATTGAACAAACAGGCAGATATGCAGGTAAAAGTGTATAACAGACTATATGGGTTACCATATAGTAGTGTGCTTACACAGGGATTATTTCCTCTTTTCTAAGTCTTCGTATGTTCATCCCTTATTGTACCATACTTTATTTACTGTTTTAACGCTTTCCCTCTCCCTTTCTCTTCCCCCTTCCTACCCACACAAGTCATAGTCTAAGACCTTGTGCACTCACTTGTTACCTTGGCATTTAAATAATACATGTAGATACTCTATGGAAAGAAAATTTGCCAATGACTGGGGTGTATTTTGTGTGGGACTTTTTCACAGCAGCTCCACTTCTTTCTCCAAGCTTCAAAAAAAATTATTTATACTTCTTGGAGGGTCCTACTTTGGTCATACATTATTGTTTTTTTAATTTTAATCAATAGCACTGAGATACTGCAATTCAGCAGAGTGACCTATATTTGGAGAGGAAAACAACAAAAAAGTGAAAACACTAGGTTTATCTGCCCATTCACAGTACAATGATGAAAGGAAAGGATTGTTTCTTAAATACTGTCAATGATTTAATAATAAAATTATAAATGAACCTGCTTTTACTAATGAAAGTTGTATTTGAGCTTTTGTGTTGCCTATGTTTAATAATAATAATAATAATAATAATAATAAATCATATTAAAATAATAAAAGCAGAAATAATTAATTATGGCAATTAACCCAGTGTAATGTTGGCAATATTAGAATGGACCACTGAACAATTTGGGTACACACAGTGCAGGAGTGGTAAAACATTACACAAGGCTAATTGCCCCATAAATTAACTCTTGGCTATGATTATAGACACACAAGGTCACAAAGAATTAGTTGCCCCCATTGAGATTCACTTGGTGCACAATATACACTACCCAAGAATAATCCCTCTGACGACCAAAAAATTACACATAGGGCTATGTCCCAATTACACTCACTGGGTTGTGTAGAAGGCCCTGATAGAGAGACAGCCTATATAGTAATTATTAATCAGAATCACTGTCTGCTACTATCTCACAAACATGAAAAAGAGTTACAGTAGTTGCCCCCACTGGGCTTCTGTGGGCTCCAAACACAAACTAACCGCCCAAGAAAAGTCTTTAGTAGTATACAAGTCAATAAATTCCAGTTGAGTTAACCCCATAAAATACCATGGTGGGTATAGCTCAATCTAATCTGTATCTTTATTAGGGTCTTCTACATCATCTATTCATAGTCCCACATTTAATTTGTTTTTTACCCTAACTGGAATGGATTGACTGACATAGTAGTAAAGATTAAAGATGTACCAAATGTACCAAATGGTCTCCAAAGTTTGTGAACCATGCGAAATTTGTGATTTTGGTTCTCAATTAACTTTTTGTTAAAATCGAGGCGCTTTGGCCAAAATTTGCCAAGCAGCAAAGTTAATGTTCATTGCAATTTCATTTAATGAATGAGATAAGGAGCAAAGTGAGTGAAGTCACTGACTCTGGCACTGAGTTTGAAGTAGGGGAACCTGGTTAAATTCCTGGCGTCAGCTCCTTGTGACCTTGGACAAGTCACTTTATCTCCTTGTGGCTCACGCACTAAAAAACATAGATTGTAAGCTCTATGGGGCAAGAACTGTTTCTGCAAAATGTCTCTGTAATGCACTATGTAAAATTAGCAGCGCTATACAAGAACAAAATATTATTATTATTAATTTCTCTACATTTGAAATTGCTTAATTTTTCTTAATACCTATTACATTTGTCTTTACTGCAGAGATTATAAATAGAGCAATGGGCATATATGCATAAAAATGCAGCGGCCGTTATCTGACCATTTCTTGGGTTTAATTCGGTGGCACACCCAGTCTAGCTGCGTGATTTCTTTAAATTTGCACGCATTAAGGCGTGAGTTTACTAGTGTTTTGTTTGATTGCAGAAAAAATTGAATTTTAATGTTGTCTGCAATACCATCGAAACTCAAGTGGGCGATCGCAAGTTATTGTCTTAAAAATCTAATTGCAAAGCAACCTGTCTTTTATTACCGTACAATATTTCAAGTGTGTGTAATTGTTATTTGAAGATTAAAAAGATGAACACACCAAAAACCATTTTTAAAGAATTAAAAAAAAAAAATTGTACAGGATAATACAGTTAAAATGAATAATACAAAAATACAGCGTCGCCTCTTCTTCCAAATGTAAAATGTTTATTCTGCACATGCGTGTATGTCACAATGGAACCTTGTTGAAATGCATATGCATGTCATCGCATTTCTGCGCATGCGTTTCACTATGGAACCTGGTTGAGAATAAAATTACTTTACCGTATGATTGTTACAGTAGGGGATAACCATGTTCTCAAAAGTCAAGCCCCTGAATGGTTACCCCTGATCCGTGTATCAGGGTTCAAGAAAGTGAGCTCTTGAGCCCAGCAACTAACTGTACATGCATAATGTGAAATGTGCAACAATAAATACTGTTTGTGTTTTTATCTTTCCAGAGATGACAGCGAGCAGGGATTGCTAGGGCATGAGTTTCAAGGGAGTTTTGCGGAGAAATTGTTGTCAGAAGGTGCCTAGGTAGTTGGGGTCCGGAGTTGTCAGTTCCCCTAAAAATGTAACCGGGAATCATGCCTGATTCTCAGATACATGTAGGCATATTGTCCCGGCAATATCTCCCCTTGAAAACACTTGCGCGACTCACCGTTATGGTTCCCTGCTTCAGCATAGCCCAGAAAGATAATTGGGGCAAAGGGATGTAAAGTGTCCCTGTAACAATAAGGGGTCCCTACATTAAGGGGGGTACACAATTAATGCCCAGGAAGCCCAGAACCTGTATTGGGGTTCATTGGCACTCCAACCATAAATATAACGTTGTGAGGGGACCCTTAGAGTCCAGTCTAAGTCATTTAGATACAGTGGCGGCCAGCATAAATCTAATGCGGCTGCCTCCGCGTAATTTAAACGCTCCCCATTCAGACAAAGGCTTTTTTGGGGGGGGGGGCGCCGCAGGCGCTTCCATTGTTCAGCGCATTAGCGCTGAATGGAGAAACGGGCCGCGCGCGGCCGCAAGATGCGGCTGGCGCGCGGCCAATTCCGGCGCGAAAATTGAAAAAGATGGGGAAAATGTGGTCAAGCTTTAGATTAAGCTTGGCCGCAGCAGTAGTGTGTGGGGAATAAAGGCTAGTAGAAAATAAAGTGCAGCATTCTATTCTATTCCTCATGCCCAGAGATTTAGGATGTATTAAAAGTATATTTTATTAACACTGTGTTTAATATTGTAAGGTAATGTTGTGCACTATAAATGAGCTGGGACTTTCTGAACAAATATTCAGACAGGCTACCAGGGCTACCAAATTGGTGCCTGTAAGTCTGCTGGACATCGGAGATTGAAGCCACCAGAGGGTGCCAGGGGTGTGAAAGCCATTTGGGTAACAGGAAAGGGCTCAAGTACCCACGTCCTGGGATCAATGACAGTTTTCCGGCTGCCATTTGTCCTACCAGACCTAGAGGAGCCTGACCCAGCGGGTGGCAACTGAATAGCAAGGGATGGAAGTGGCAAACTAGTGCATATCCCTTGGCAGATTCAGATTCCCCGCTAGCCTGGCTTTCTGTACCAGCTTCACTCTGATTGGCTACTAAGAAAGTTCCCCCACTCTGATTGACTGTAGTATTTTGTGAATGAACTCCAAAATACCATAAGAAACCCCTAAGCCAATCAAAGTTAAGATTCTGAGCGCCAGAAATGCGGGCGGGCTTTTCAAAGGTGCTCTTGCTCGACTAGCAGAGCACCGGCTTCAGAAAAGTCTGCCTGGAAAATATTCTAAGTACCACCTTTTGTGGCCAAGTTCTAATAATCGAATTTAGCAGTCGGGCTGAGATTGCCAGCAGATTTTAGTTCTAGGATGTTTGGTACTAACTCCCGGTCAAAAGATACCAAGTTCTCAGAAGATAAAGGAGCAGTGGCGTGTGGAACTTCATGCCGATTTTGGAACCTGAGGATTTCGGGCTAAGTCCCAGTCAGGGGAAAACTCTTATTTAGAGTTCCCTGCACCTAGAACAGTCTAATTTTTGACCCCCAGTAAGTGTGCCATTTGTCTGCATTTTGTGTTCCACTGTGTGTATGCCTATTTGTGTGAAGAAACTATAATTTTTTTTCATTATCTCGTTTTGTTCAGTGAATGATCCTGGTAAAGGTGCACAATAAACTTAGTCTCCCGTGACAAAGATACACTAGTTGCATGAATTACAGTACTGTACAGTACATGTCCTCATGGAGTAGCTAGATGTCTAAAGTAGCACAGCTGTAAGTGTATAAAAACAGAACAAAAACTTTTATTTTCTAGATTTATACAGTATATACTGTATGTTAATGAGATATTTATAAATCAGATATTTATTTATATATATATATATATATATATATATATATATATATATATATCTAAGACATGCAGATGAGCATACAGTTGTATTTGCATATTTGCTTTCCTGTGGAGGGTTTTTGTCACTTTTTTTCTCACCTTAACTTAACTCAGTATTATGGTATAGCCTATCCCATAGCCTCTTTGCATACCCAGTTAAAATCAACCCCACACTGATGACACCCATTAAGGTCGAAACAGCTGTCTGTGGGTGGTTTTCTGGGTATGCACCTTAACCCTGGCTGTGCTCAAAGCTGTGACCATGCAGCAAGCTTAAGCCTATAGGGAACCATGTTAAAAATGGTTTTTGAGGCAAAAAGTGACACTGTGTGCTCATTTGCATGTCATTTCCCAGAATCCCTTGCTGCAGTGTAAGTGCTGTATGCTGGGTGATAATGGGGAAAGGCGGGGTTGCAGACCTGCCTAAGACATGCAGATGAGCATACAGTTGTATTTGCATATATATATAAATATATATATATATATATATATATATATATATATATATATATATATATATATATATATATATATATATATAGAACAAGATACAAACAGAGCAAATTTTAACAATATGTTAGTGTAGTAGAAAATATATAAACCACACTTCTAGCCAAATCAGTCAATATAAAAGAGGTATAAACCCTTACAATCTACTAACCCTACAAACTGCAGCCAAATTAGGTCTGCGGCTCCTCAATCGCCGCCTTGAATGTACAGAGATAAATGACCTAAGCGCAAATATGCAGGGGAAGAGAAAGAGAAAGGAATATCATAGGGCAGTATATTAAAACATCAGATAATAAACTGGTAAGATATGCACTTACACTAGTAGGGAAAATAAAAGCCTTTAATCCACTTAGGGACTCCCGAACTCAGCTCCTGAAGCTTGTCCTTTTCTTTGCCTCTGGGTCTTTGGAATGGTTATCCACATGAATCAGCAGCAGCAATCACGGTGTGTTTGTTACACAGACTGTACCTTGTAGACAGATCTCGCAAAGAGGATAGGGAGGGAATAAAAGGAGAAACAGAATGGTGTAAAACCTTTTAATACATTTGTGACTTAAAATAAAAAAGAGGTAATCAACTCACATTCTGTGAGTTAAATATAGGCAGTAGAGAGTGTTTAGCGAATCTCTCACACTCGTGGTTGGAAAACGCCGATTACCAGTCCTCCTCACACCGGTGGTTACTTCCACATCACGTGGCCTAGCCTGGCTCAGCTCTCGCGGGATTTGGTCTCTGATGTTTCAGAAGTTCACTGCCATGACTCCGTTCGAATCAGTCTCTGATCAGTCTCTCGGCGTGTCTCTCACTGCACCTGTAACGCTTGCCCTATGTGTTTCTCCAGTTCGGCTTCATCAGGGGCTGCTGTCATTACCTTGTCCCTACCTGGGTTTTTAAACCTACCTCTCTTGACTGATTGGCTAGTACATAAAATTTGCTAATTGACAGATTGGCATAGTTAGACCATACATACACAGTATCTACTTAAATGATATGACAGAAAGAGTTTTACATTATACATATACAGATATAATTGGATACAAGTCAAATACAAATCCATAAGTATTCTGTTTATACAAAACATTATATCATTATATGAAGATTATGAACTTCCATCTATAATAAATTCTAATCTACTGTCTTACAACCATATTTGATCCTGGCTTGTGTCATTATTTACAATAGACGTTCTTAAAGTAGTTATAGGCAAATTCATATAGTGCTATTGATCATTATATGATGGCATCCTATATATTAATTAAGTACATAAGTCTATTGGCAAAACTTATATACAATTATCCACCATGCAAGAATATCATACAAGCATATTATTCTTATTTGGTCGTGATAGTATTTATATCTTTAAAGGGACACTGATCTCTCAAAAACAGTGGGAGAGAAATATATATCAGCTAATCTGTAATGTAATTCTCTTTACAGCGATATAATAAATTCAATATCCCAATACACAATCGGAATTGATTTTATATATTGCATATTACAATGAAGATATTATTAAAGGGAATTGTCAATACCACCTTAACTATATGAGGGGGGGAGGGGGATTCTTCAATATTGTACAATTTTGTTTTTATTTATATTGTTACATCGCATTACTAGTAAATTTATTGTTTTACCCATTTTTATTACTAACACATTTGTAGAATTACATTATTGAATCAATGTGGTAACAATAAAGTATATAGTAGATATTAGTTATCGTGTACCAAATCATATACACTAGGATCTAATTTTGCAATCCAATATATATTAATTAATTAATTTCGCTTTATTATATAAAAACATCCGTGTTGCAAATAATATCATATCATATCAAGTATTTAAATTGATATATTAAATTACTTTAAATTAAATTAAATCAAATTAATTTATCCTACCATTGTGAAAGTGAAGTGACTGTCTAAAATTAATCTATATGTTAATCTAAATGATTATTAAGTGAACGACATATCAAATTATTGTTTAACCCATTTATTCATATACTAATTCTTTATTTTCCTTTTGAATTCTAATTCATAGGGGATACATAGACCTTCACATACATACCAATGAGTTCATAACATTGAATCACAGCTATAGCTACTAGTTCTTAAACATAGATGTTACATATGACTAAACCAAAATGTTATTCTACAGTCACAGATCATACATGGGGAACGTATACTTTTTTACATATCGATATTAATGTCCCTGAACCACAATGACCTATTGATCCTAAACATAAGCAAATGCTTTAGATGCAATTGATACCAATTCCTGATGGGAAAGTACAGTAAGTATATATCCCTGTATCTATTCATATTAAAACATTGAGAGAATAGTTACTACATATATGAGATGTACAAAGATCGCAATATATACAGTAATCATACAATTTTTAGGGCATATAGAGAAAATATAAGGAACATAGAATTCACCACCTATAACACGTCGATTTTATCGAACTTGTGCCCATACCAGATTCACATATTGACATAAGAGAATATAGGAAGATGTACTGTTGTCCATTAGAGATGGTTCATTATTTAACCACTGCTTGCCAAAAAATGTAGGTGGTGACCGATTACACAACATATAATATCTGCATAGTACATGGAGCTGATATTGAGATTAGAGTTAGAATAAAGAGAGGCTATATTATTCTTTAAGGAATAATCCCAGGTCAATATCTATATTCATTCCGTGTGGTATTAGACAGGATCCCAAGAGGATTAAGGATATTTAAGGATCCTACTTCAGACCAGGATGATGTTAAATTCATGAAAGAATGGAATAGTATTTTAGATAGGGCATCTATTGACCTAATGAAGCTATTAATACAACAAAGAAATAAGAGTTTGGCTTCATTAGAGGTAGACTTTGAGATCATAGAAAATAAATTTAATAGTTTAGAAAAAACTGAAAAACACAAAGATATTGAAAAGAAAGTTAAACAAAGGACAGATAAAATTGAAAAAGATACAAAATTATCCAAACAAAGGAAATTTAGAAGGGATAAGGAGGATTATATAAACAATTGTTATAGATCATGGAAAAAAACAACAACAAGAGAACAGGAACCAAAAGCGTCTAATAAGAACAAATATCACCAGGACAGAGATAGACGTGGGTCAGGTGATTATAGGGGTAGAAAACATAGCTGGAAAGGATATCATAGCAAGCAAAACTCAAAACAAGAGTATTTTCCAAGGGACAGAGAAAGAGAAGAGGTGTTTGAGGATGAGGAAAAACCATCCACATCAACCTCCTCTTCTTTTTTAGAGAGGAAACAGCAGAGAGAAACCAGGAGAGATAACCAAAACCCAATCACAACAGAGGGAGGAAAACAAATCAAATACCCCACAGAAAAGGAAGATAGAAAGTCCACAAAGAGAGGAAAGGGAGGAGGGAGAAAAACCTGTGAAAAAACAAACAGTATAGAAACACTCAAAAAATATTTTCTAAAGCAAAATATAACACACGAGGTGACAAATAATAATATAAAAACATGTGAAAGATTTGTACATACACCATGTAAGAAAAGTTCAATCTTTTATCCTAGCTATTTGAAGGGGGGACATATAGATACCTTTACCAAACTGGTACAAGAGGATATCGAGAAACTTGGAGGGGAAAAGAAATCTAGAACTATGAAAAACTTGACTAAACGTGAGCTGAATGCAGTGGGTGAACTCTCAGAAAGAGACGATATTGTTATAAAACCAGCAGATAAGGGGGGGGGGGTGGTTATCCTGAATAGAAACGATTATGATAGGGAATCCCATAGATTGTTGGGAGATACGGTAACATATAGAGTACTACCAAATAACCCCATGGAACAATTTAAAAGAGAAAGATTCACATACAAATACAGTCAAACCAGCATCGAATTTTTGGACTTAGAACTATACGTTTCCAATGGGGTATTGGAAACTAAGACATACGTAAAAGAGGTAGATTGCCATAATTTCCTGATGGGGGACAGTGGACATCTAGAAAAATGGATTAACAACATCCCTTTGGGTCAATTACAGAGGGTTAGACTTAATTGTACACAGGAACACACCTATCATGAACAAGCACATGAGTTAATGGAGAGGTTCACTGAAAGAAAATATAGGAAAGAAGTGGTAAATGAAGCATACAGTGGCGGAAGCTTTTATTTGAAGTAATGCCGGCGGCATGCCGGGATCTACTCCGGCTGGCGCCAGTCAAAACCGCGCGCCACCGTGTTTCCCTCACGCACCCCCCCTCCACTTCGCGCGCAATTTACCCCCCCTTCCCGACCCCGAACCCGGCTCCTGCTCTGCCCCTCTGCTTCCCCGCACCCCGCTTACCTTACCTTAATCTCCAGGGGTGTCGGGGAAGCCCAGGGAAGCCGGGGAAGCCGGGGAAGCCGGGCGCGCACGTGACTGTGACGTCACAGTGCACCGCAACGTGCCGCGTCTACACGCTGCGCACACGCACCCGGCCGGCGGCATTGCTTCGAATAGAATCTGCCGCTACTGTATAATAAGGTCACCCAGATGGAGCGTTCAGATTTGATGATTTATAAACCAAAGGGAGAAATGAATAAAAGAGGGGAGAAGGATAAAATATCAATACCATTTGTTACGAGATTTACAAATTCTTCTAAACATATCAGAAGAATATTCCATAAACATTGGAATATTCTGCACAAGGACCCTATTTTACAACAGATATTACCAACAAAACCTGAAATAATATTCACAAAGGCCCCAAATCTGAAACAAAAACTAGCTCCAAGTTGTTTAAAGAAGGAATGTGTCAAACCTGTGAATATAAGAAACGTTTTTTTCAAGTGTCAAACATGTAGAGGGTGTAAACTAAATTTGAACACACAAAAATCCTTTAAGAAAATAAAATCTGAAACAACACAAGTGGAATATGAAATAACAGATTTCATAGATTGCAACTCAAACTATATAATATATATGTTGCAATGTCCATGTAATAAACAGTACATAGGGAGAACAACACGCAAACTGAAATTGAGAATAGCAGAACATATAAAAAAATATAGAGAGAGGCTTTATGCAACATAGTGTGTCAAAACATTTTAGAGAACACCATGATCAAAATCCGAATGGTTAAAAATTCTTTGGAATTGACAAAATCCATCCAAACTGGAGAGGGGGTAACCAGGTCATTAAAATATCAAGGCAAGAGACCTTCTGGATATACACCTTGAAAACATTAATACCACACGGAATGAATATAGATATTGACCTGGGATAATTCCTTAAAGAATAATATAGCCTCTCTTTATTCTAACTCTAATCTCAATATCAGCTCCATGTACTATGCAGATATTATATGTTGTGTAATCAGTCATCACCTACATTTTTTGGCAAGCAGTGGTTAAATAACGAACAATCTGTAATGGACAACAGTACATCTTCCTATATTCTCTTATGTCAATATGTGAATCTGGTATGGGCACAAGTTCGATAAAATCGACGTGTTATAGGTGGTGAATTCTATGTTCCTTATATATCTCTATATGCCCTAAAAATTGTATTACTACTGTATATATTGTGATCTTTGTACATCTCATATATGTAGTAACTATTCTCTCAATGTTTTAATATGAATAGATACAGGGGTATATTCTTACTGTACTTTCCCATCAGGAATTGGTATCAATTGCGTCTAAAGCATTTGCTTATGTTTAGGATCAATAGGTCATTGTGGTTGTTAGATCTCTACAGATCAGGTCCTTCTAGGGCAAGCAAAACATTTCTCCCGGGAGCTACTGAAACGCAACAGATATGAGATTCTTTCAAATAGTATAGCATACGAGCTTGGAGCTGTAAGAATTCAAGGAGGCTCCTTGGTTGAATTCTCACAACTGAGTTTAATGGTTCACCAAGCAGGTTTTTATACATAAGGCAGGGACAAAAATACAGTTGTCATCTGTTACAAATATGGGTACACATCTAAATTTACATGTATCCTTCACATAATGCCTTTTCTGTACAGCTTAAAACATTTAACTGCTGAGCAAGAGGAATATACAATGGTGACTTATAAGGCAGCCCTATCCTCTGTAGTCTTTTTTTAACAACATGACAGGCACTAAACAGTTGGTCTAAAGCTATTTACAATAGCCTCCCGTGAAAATAGCAAGGCCAGCGTATTCTGTTTAACCTTATCAATTCCAGAGCTGACAGAAGACAGTTTTAACCTTACATACCCTCCTTTTGTTCTGAAAGAACAAATCAATTGACCAATCCCATTTATTCTTC
Organism: Ascaphus truei; assembly: GCF_040206685.1. Classification (NCBI taxonomy): domain Eukaryota; kingdom Metazoa; phylum Chordata; class Amphibia; order Anura; family Ascaphidae; genus Ascaphus; species Ascaphus truei. Next base: position 165,594,280 of record NC_134484.1, on the reverse strand, counting down.
TGCAAACCACTCAGGAGAGGAAAAACTCCAAGGGAGAAACCTCCAAGAGACCATGTGCCTGCAGAAACCTCTTTCAGGTATCTCGTTTGATAATCAGAGATGAACATATGGGTGGTTGACGAGTACCAAGACTATTGGTATTTCTCGCTCTCTTGGTGGGAGACATATACATAACGGTCGAGCTAGAAGCAGAAGCAGCTCTTCTGGCAAAAATAGAGCGGATTACACATTTAGTCATTTGGATTAACATATACACACAAAGTAATAAACTTGCAATTGCTATGATTCCATAAAGAATCTTCATTACCAATGCGCCTAGCCAATTTCCAAGGCCAAAGGTAAAATCAAACTCTTTTGGTTCCTTTCGCATTCTAGATTGAATTTCTGCTAGAGTGTCCATGTCATGATGTATACTTTTTGATTGGTCATCGATATAAACACAACATTCTTTACCTACTAACTTACAAACACCTCCTTGTGCTGCCAACAGATAATCTAGTGCCATGCGATTTTGCAAAACTACCGTTCTTATCTGTTCTTGCTCATTAGTGAGCCTAGTTATAGCGTCATTGGTGGCGTTGAAAGCAACATCTAGCTCGTCCACCAGTAATCCCAGTTTGGAATATAAATCAAGGATGCCGTAAAAAGGGAATAAGGTACCTGTGAATACTTTGCCTTTAATTGTTTTGCCAGTTAAACCTCTTTTATTCCTTAATCGGCCTTCAGGTAGAGTAAGTTTTACCTGAAAAGCGGGTAGAACAAAACCTAGATAGCATGAGGCGGGATGATTATAGGGCACGACCTTAGTTGCCCATGAACCACATAACCAGTAATACCCATAAGGGAGCTTAATCTTAGGTGGGTAAGTTGTGTTTGCTCTTTCCAATAATTGTGAAGTACCATATTTACAACTACTGTTGCTAAAACCATTACCGCACTTACAAGCATCTATTGACCAGAACTGATTTGTTCGTGTTGGGTTTATCCATACTCTCCAAGTCTGGAGCTGTGCTCTGAACCACGTGTACAACTTGGGTGGGTTACTGGTACATATCTTGGCGGTGTTATTATAAGCAACTGAATTTTGACAGAACTCACTACAATTCATGGTCAATTTCAGAGAATCAAATATCGTAAGTTCACTTTGTGTGATAAGAGGTATATTAAAAAGTAATGTGATCACTGCCTCCTGACAGTCAGAGTGCAATAGAGAAATTGAATCTCCCTGGATATTCTGTACATTCTGGTAGCATATGGCTCCGGCTACAACCTTTTTGCTAAGATGGATCTGATCTAACTCATTTCTCTCTTGAGATTTGTCGTCAGGGGTAAGATTCCATGAAAGATCCTTTTCTACTATCTCCTGTAACTTGGATTGATCAATGGGGATAGGTACTGCTGGGTAGCCATGTTTAAGGCTATGTGGACCATGTCCACAGACCCAACAAGATGTATTAGGGTCGGTTTCTCGATGAACAACTATTAGAGACTTGATATATATATTGTCCTTTTCCCAGGATGATTTACGAAGCTCTCTTTTTGGTCGGTTGTGCTGTATTGTATAATTGAACCCATAACTAATGGGTGTGGTGTCTTTGTGGTACACAATGCAAGCAGTTAATCCCCAAATTAGTCCTGAAATCAAAACTATTATAAAGGATAAACATGTGGTGAACATTAAGAGCTTGCCGACGAGTCCAGGATGGGTGGACCATGGGAGCCAATGGGTGCGGTCTTGACGCGACTTGTGTGGATCCATGTTGGGCTGTCGTCTGTGAGTATGGCAGTGCGGGTGACAGTGATCATGGTGACAGGTGGTCCAAAAGGAGGATCCAAGGTCTTGTTCTTGAACAGCTGTTTGACCAGGACACTGTCTCCAGGCTTAAAGGGGTGGGTAGGCTCACCTGACGGAGAAGGCAAAGAGACAGAAACATCACCATAGATGCCATTCAATTTCTCAAGAAGTTGTGTTACATATTCCTCAGTTATACATTGCAAGTCATTCCCTACTAGTGGTGTGCCATGGTTCCGTGCCCAGTGGGTAGGGAAAGGCCTACCCATTAAAATTTCAAAAGGAGAGTACCCAGTAGTTTTGTTTGGGGTCATCCTTATCTCTGCTAGTACGGCATGCAAATGATCAGGCCAATTTCGAAAGGTGCCATTAGTGCCCTTCCTGATTTTGTCTTTGATCGTCCTGTTTGTGCGCTCCACCTGACCAGATGACTGGGGATGATATGGAATATGAAACTTCCAGTCAATGCACAACAGTGTACAAATGTGCTGCGTGACTTTAGCTGCAAATGGGGTACCTTTGTCACTATTAATAACCAATGGGCATCCAAAACGAGGAAGAACTTCCTTACACATAATTTTAGCCACCGTTTTGGCATCTTCCTTTGCAGTAGGAAATGCTTCTACCCATTTGGAGAACTGATCCACAATTACCAATAGGAATTGTAATTTACCCTTGGCTTTAGGCATGTGTGTAAAGTCAATTTGTAAACACAGCATAGGCCCATCAGGTGGTGGCAAATGGTCGTGTGCTCCGTGAATATTACCCGTGGGGTTATTACGAGCACAGGTCAAACACCTAGATAATTGTGTCTCTACTAACAGTGGGAGATCTTTAATGCAGAACTTAGTCTGTATTGTCTTGCAGGTTTGTTTGCGACCAATGTGACCAAAAGAATGAAAATGACTGATAAAAATTGGTGCTGCTGTCTTTGGTATACCCACCCTTCCCTCCTTGTCTGACATAAGAGAATGCACATCCTTTGTCAGACCTTCTGATTCCCAATACTGAACATCCTCTTTGGATGCGAGAGCTTGAAGAGATAATATGTCAAACTGTGGGATGGGTGGTTGCAATATCAGAGTATATTGTGGTTTGTGATCCTCGGGATACTGGGGATGAAACTGGGCAGATAATGCCGCATCCTTAGCTACCATATCTGCCAAATTATTGCCATCCGCAATAGCTGAATCCACTTTACTGTGCCCTTTGCATTTAACGATAGCTAACTGTGAGGGCAACATAATAGCATCTAGAAGATCTACAACCAGCTGTGCATGAGAAATTGCCTTACTGTCTGATGTACGGAAACCTCTGTTCTTCCAGATTACCCCAAAATCATGTACCACTCCAAAAGCGTACCGGGAATCTGTATAGATGGTGACTGGTTTGTCAGCAAACAGTATACAGGCCTGTGTCAGGGCTACCAACTCAGCAGCTTGGGCTGAAACAAAGGGCAAAGCATTTGCCATTAAAACAGTGTCAGGCAACTGTACTACTGCAAAACCAGTCAGAAAAACACCATCCATAGGTTTTGAGCAAGACCCATCTACAAATACAATGTCACCGGTTGACAAAGGGGAGGAAGATAAGTCATATCTTGGAGATGTCTCTTCCCTTAAAGTCTGAGCACAATCATGTACTGAACTGTCGTCTGGGTCATCTGTGTCATTTGTGTCATTGCAGGACAGTAACTTGTGTAGTAGTACTGCGGGGCCTGCATGAGAGGGGTAATACTTGACAACCAGATTAGAGGTCGCCGTTAAAATAGTTTCATATCCTGATTTCCTTTGAGCTGTCATGTGCTGTGTGGTGATGTTGTTAATGATATGTATAACTTGGTGTGTTGTATGCAAGACAAGAGAGTGTGAAAGAACAATGGTCTGAGCAGCTTCAACCATCATGGCACAGGCGGCTACGGCCCTTAAGCATGCCGGCATTCCCCTCACCACAAAAGGTAGCACTTTAGAATAAAAAGCAACGGGCCTATAACCACAGCCGTTTTCCTGAGCAAGGACACCCGCCACAGTCGCTCCACCTTCAGAGCAATAAAGGTGAAACGGTTGCTGATAGTTTGGCAGTCCAAGAGTAGGAGCAGAGCAGAGGGAGGCTTTCAGTGTCCGGAAGGCATCGGACATCTCATTGTTCCACTGGATAACATCTGGCATGTCTTTGAGGGTTGCCTGTCGGAGAATATGATCATAGTATGAACAGTCAGGAATCCATTGACGGCAATATGTCACAACACCCAGAAAAGATAGCAATGTAGTCTTGGTTTTGGGCCTTGGCAAAGCATCAATTGCTTGCACACGTTCAGGAGCCAATGTCCTTTGCCCATGTGACAGGATGAATCCCAGGTATTGTACCTCTGGGAGACAAAATTGCAGTTTCTTGAGTGACACTTTGTGTCCTGTGTCATGTAATTGTAGAAACAGGCTGAGAGAGTCAGTGAGACATGATTCATAGTCTTTGCTGCACAGCAACAGGTCATCTGCATATTGGAGCAATACAGAGTCACAGGGCGGGGACCAAGACTCAAGGGTTTTACGGACTATGGTTGAAAAGGCCGTTGGGGAGTCGATATACCCCTGGGGTAAACGGTTCCAGGTATATTGAGCCCCCCCATAAGTGAAAGCAAAAAGAGGCCGGGTATTGGGGTGTACTGGTACACTAAAGAATGCCGAACACAGATCCACTTCCGTGAAACACGTCGCTGTGGTAGGTATACCAGTGAGGATTGAATTCACATCTGGTACTATGGGGGCAATAGGTTGTACCAGTGCGTTAACTGCTCGTAAATCCTGTGTAAAGCACCATTGCTGGCCTCCTGGCTTAGGGACTGGGTTAACAGGTGTGTTGAATGGGGAGACAGTAGGGGAAATAATGCCTTTGTCTAACAGCTCGTGTACAATGGGGGCAATACCCTGTTCTTTATCCGTGGATAAGGGGTATTGTTTAATGTACACCGGGGAAGTATTAGGTTTCAAGGTCGCCTCATAAGGAGAGCAATCAATAAAACCTGGGTTAGTGGATTACGTGGCCCATAATGTAATGGGTAGTTCAGAAAGTGAGGGATGTGGAAAAATGTGCTGAGGTACAATGTCACAAGTTTGAAGACAAGTCATTGCTGGCAAACTGTCCAAAGGCAAATAACAAGGTTTTAAAACAATGTCATGTCCTTTGATCCACTCATATGTACAGTCAGGGGTAATGATGTATGCATAGCGTGGTGACAAATACAGTCCAGTGATTGATGACATCTGTGCGTCTGGCTGAGGGTGGTCAGCATGATCTAAAAATTGATCATATGAATCCCAAGCCTCAATCGGAGTTTGAAATTCAATATTGACATATGCTTTTTGTGTGCGTGCAAAATCATAAGCTGCATACAATTGCTGTCTGATTTCCTGAGCAAACATCAGAGTGCGAACCTTCCTATTGGGGTCGTATGTATGTCTTGCAACAAAACAGGAAACATAATCTTCTTTTGGGCCTGCATGAGTGGTAAGACAATAGGGAGTGTCACACACAACCCCACCTTTGTCTGTGATATGTAATGTCACACTCATTTTTCCCATAAGATCTCTTCCCAGGAGATTAACGGGGCATTTTGGGGTAATTAGAAAGGAATGCTGCACCTCCAAAGGGGGTATACCAGGGGACACATGTCCGACTGTGGATGTTAATTTTAAAGGGGGTGTCCTTTTGCATTCCACTGGAACCCCACCAACACCAATAGAGGACTCACTTGCATCTGTGACCGGACCCTTATAAAACCGCTGCGAAATAGATGAGCGGGTTGCTCCTGTATCAACTAAAAAATCATACAGGGTCCCGTCGACAGTAAAAGTTACCACAGGTAAATTTTCCCATCGAGAGGAGAGTTCGGCCAAATAACAAATGAGGGGTTCCGTCCTCTGGCATCCCTATTGTTGGGGGTTTTGTGGTTTCCACTGGACATGCAAATTGTGCCTGGGGGGTCCTCCCTGATAATTATAGTGTGGGGGGGGGGGGTGTTGGGGATTTTGTGAAATGGCCTGAGGCGGTGGCTGCCATGAGCCAGTTTCCTCCATATTGGCATCCTGAAAGGGATATGGGCAGTTATTTTGCCAATGTCCCTTTTGGCCACACTTGAAACAGGGCCCATTATGATGAGCTCTCCCCCCTGAGTAATTACGGGGTCCTGCAAAGGATTGTCTACCCTGATTCCTACCACCTCTATCTCTTCCACGTCCCCGTCCTCCGTCAAAATACATGGTCGCGTTGGAACGCTGCGTATTTTTAACGGGAGGGGGAAAAACCCCTGCGGCATCTTTATTCTAACACATTGATCCCATTCTGCTATATTTAGCTTGTGCCACCCATCAATACACATCCTAACTGTCTGTGCGTTACCTGGCAATATGTTATTCATTGCATGCTGAATATACAATGGAGCTACACTGGCGACACACTTTATTCGAGCTTGGCTAGTCCCACGAATTCGGGTATACCCGGGTGTATTGAGGTTTGTGACTGTTTTCTGCCCAAGTGCATTGAGTTATTTTCCAAGCAGGGATTGAAGCATTTTATTCCCGCTGGCTGCAATACTGCACAGTATATATATATATATACTGCATTACAATTCATGAATTTATGCCATCTGGTAGACACGCGAAGCATTGCAGCCTATTAAATCCTAATCATTATCATTTAACAGATCAGCCGCCCATCAGCCAGGCAGAAGGCAAATGCAACGGGGCTTGTCAGAGGTGAGGAGTGGCGCATTCCAGGTATCTGCCAGGTACATACCGGGTATTTGCTCGAATAAAGTGTGTCGGTGCAGTATAGCGTCATCTAATGATAAGCCACAGTCATTCTTCCAACACTCTTTAAACCTTCTTAAAAAATCAGTGACAGTTTCGTCTCATTTCTGCACACACGCGATAGCCTCAGATATATCTTGTCTAGAACCATGCTCGCTTTTAAATACATCCAAGACCTGTTTCCACATTTCTGTTATCCATTCAGACATTCCCCAATGATTGTCAATAGTTGCAGCAGGATTATCAAACTGTGTTTCAAGAGTTCTACACTTCTCTGTCCATTTAATACCTGCATGTTTAGTGACTAGATCTAATAAAAAAATATAATCAGAACCCAACAATTTCATGTGTTTGGTACATCTTTTTAAATACCTGACTGCAGCCTCAGGGTGTTTAGTGGGGTCAGGGCAACCTTGTGCCCAAGCATTCATAACAAGTGTATCTGGGGTTTTTATAACTACTTGTTCACCCACTGTCATAAAGGGCATAGCTACAGATGACACATTTGCAGAGGATACCTCCAGTGTTTGGGACTGGGACTCATCTGTTTTTGGAGTGTTTATTTCACGCACTACAGGGGACTCTGCAGTAATTATTTTGCTCAATTCGTATGCAACCTCCCCAATTTGTTTAGAAATTAAACCAAAATTAATAGATTCCTGTTCTTCTAAAGAGGAATTATCCTTGGGGATTTTAGCCTTACTATTTATGTTCCCTATATATTTTGCTGCCGTGTGAGATCTAGTGTTACCCGCAGGACCAGAAGTGTATTGGTCTATTATGTCACCCTGATCAGTCTCACTCCCTGACTTATTTTCATCATCAGCTAAAACAGCTGCGCTGTGGAATGGGGATGCAATTTGGGACGTGACCTGTGACGTGACCTGAGACGCAACCTGAGATCTTTGGTTATACATTGATTGCTGGGCTGCAAGGATTATATCTTCATCCGCAAATGCCACTGACAGTGAGGGAGGGGGTTGTGCGAGGGCTGACAGGTTGGGATAGATAGAGGGGATGTATGGTGGAGGGGCTGTGAGCATACTCGGGGCAGTTGCACCCGGTATAGCAGATGGACATAACAAGGGACATACTGTTCCATCGGGGGATATTTCACAACCATAAGGCGCAATCTTAACCCAAGCACTGCCACTTTCCCTCATATATTTTTTATTCCACTTGGGCTCACCTCCAAACCATGGCCAATCAGGGTCTCCTCCCAAACATGTCCCTTTTATCATAAGTACATGAAAGTCGTCAAAAGAGCCATCCCGGGGAAATGGGTTACTACAGGGTTTCCCAAACTTTTTTTTCCGTGACCCGGATATTTTTGAACTTCTCCTTCGTGACCCACTAAAAAATTTATCGCCTATACTGGCCTATAGGGCCTGCACAGACACACACACAGCCACTGACACACACACACACACACACACACACACACAGCCGCTGATACACACACATACACAGCCACTGATACACACACACACACAGCCACTGATACACACACACACAGCGACTGATACACACACACACACACACACACACACACACACACACACACACACAGCCACTGACAGCCATGCAGCCACTGACACACACACTGATACATACACACAGCCACTGATACACACACACGCAGCCACTGATACACACACGCAGCCACTGACACACACGCAACCACACAGAGAAACTGCTACACACACGCACACACTGATACAGATACACACACACACACTGATACAGATACACACACACTCACTCTCCCCTATACGCACACAGACACAAACAGTGAATTACAGGCAATGACGGATGTGAGTAACTGGAGAGGGGGTCAGGGGCACTTGGGTGGGAGGGAGGGGGGCCTGGGGCACTTGGGTGGGAGAGAGGGGGGCCGGGGTCACTTGGGTGGGAGGGAGGGGGGCCAGGGGCACTTGGGTGGGAGGGAGGGGGGCCAGGGGCACTTGGGTGGGAGGGAGGGGGGCCAGGGGCACTAGGGTGCTAGGCAGTGACTGGGTGGGGTGACTTACCTTGCCGCCGGACGCTTTCCCCTGCTGCCCCCGATATCCCCTGCTGCCCGGGACGGGAGGTGGGCTTGGAGGCACGGGAGGTGGGCTCAGGAGGGGGTGCCACGGGAGGTGAGCTCGGGAAGCTGGCCGCGGGGGGAAGCGGGCCGCAGTAGGAGCTTGTACTTCCCCCTCCGTCCCACGTAACGTGCGGGCCACAGAAGAGCTGGTACTTCCTCCTCCATCCCACGTTGGGAGCGGGGGGGAGGAAGGGAGCGGGCCCTGCGCAAACGCGCGGGACCGTGGGGGGAATCGCCGCCAGTTTTTTAAACTTGAGCGGGGGGGACAGGAGACACCGTGCGGCCAGCCTCGCTGCTACCCGGCAATTTTGGTGCCGTGGCCCGGTGCCAGGTCGCGACCCACCATTTTTGAAACGCTGGGTTACTAGATTCCATTTTTTCTGACCAGCCGGCCAAATTATCCACAAACGGATCGCAATAATAGTCCCCAATTAATTCTATTGTATATTCTTTAGGGCTTTGGTCTGGCTTCCGTTTACAGGGAATAACTTGCTGTGTATTTTTCTTAGCATTTTTCTTTTTATTAGTCTTATACTTTATAACCTCTGGTTTATTAGATGACGAAATGTTAGTGCCCATAATGAGTTTATACAGGAAAGAAATCTTAACACTTTATGCGCACGTATTAATAAACAATTATTAACTTAACTTTAAACAATACTTACCTTCACTTAACTTTAAACAATTCCTTAACTTAACATTAAACAATCCTTATGTTAACTTAATTTTAAACAATTTTAACTTAACTTAAATTGCCATGCTATTTGAAATCATATACTGTCCGTTTTACTTATCAGGGACTTACACTTGATTAAACAATAGGGACTCACCCTTTGTTACATAAATCAGAGACTTACCCTCGATAAAACAATAGGGACTCTCACCCTTTGTTACATAAATCGGGGACTTACCCTTGATTACAGGGACTTACCCACGATTAAACAATAAGGACTCTCACCTTATGTTCTTTTGCCCTTATAAATTTAGGTTGCTTAGTTTCGCAGAGGAAAAGGTGAGAGACAAATAAAAAGAATCTTTACTCACCCTTTTTCCTGTGCGAAATTCCACTTCTGTCACCAAAACTGTTAGATCTCTACAGATCAGGTCCTTCTAGGGCAAGCAAAACATTTCTCCCGGGAGCTACTGAAACGCAACAGATATGAGATTCTTTCAAATAGTATAGCATACGAGCTCGGAGCTGTAAGAATTCAAGGAGGCTCCGTGGTTGAATTCTCACAACTGAGTTTAATGGTTCACCAAGCAGGTTTTTATACATAAGGCAGGGACAAAAATACAGTTGTCATCTGTTACAAATATGGGTACACATCTAAATTTACATGTATCCTTCACATAATGCCTTTTCTGTGCAGCTTAAAACATTTAACTGCTGAGCAAGAGGAATATACAATGGTGACTTATAAGGCACCCCTATCCTCTGTAGTCTTGTTTTAACAACATGACAGGCACTAAACAGTTGGTCTAAAGCTATTTAAAATAGCCTCCTGTGAAAATAGCCAGGCCATCGCATTCTGTTTAACCTTATCAATTCCAGAGCTGACAGAAGACAGTTTTAACCTTACAGTGGTTCAGGGACATTAATATCGATATGTAAAAAAGTATACGTTCCCCATGTATGATCAATTGACTGTAGAATAACGTTTTGGTTTAGTCATATGTAACATCTATGTTTAAGAACAAGTAGCTATAGCTGTGATTCAATGTTATGAACTCATTGGTATGTATGTGAAGGTCTATGTATCCCCTATGAATTAGAATTCAAAAGGAAAATAAAGAATTAGTATATGAATAAATGGGTTAAACAATAATTTGATATGTCGTTCACATAATAATCATTTAGATTAACATATAGATTAATTTTAGACAGTCACTTCACTTTCACAATGGTAGGATAAATTAATTTGATTTAATTTAATTTAAAGTAATTTAATATATCAATTTAAATACTTGATATGATATGATATTATATGCAACACGGGTGTTTTTATATAATAAAGCGAAATTAATTAATTAATATGTATTGGATTGCAAAATTAGATCCTAGTGTATATGATTTGGTACACGATAACTAATATCTACTATATACTTTATTGTTACCACATTGATTCAATAATGTAATTCTACAAATGTGTTAGTAATAAAAATGGGTAAAACAATAAATTTACTAGTAATACGATGTAACAATATAAATAAAAACAAAACTGTACAAAATTGAAGAATCCCCCTCCCCCCCCCCTCATATAGCTAAGGTGTTATTGACAATTCCCTTTAATAATATCTTCATTGTAATATGCAATATATAAAATCAATTCCGATTGTGTATTGGGATATTGAATTTATTATATCGCTGTAAAGAGAATTACATTACAGATTAGCTGATATATATTTCTCTCCCACTGTTTTTGAGAGATCAGTGTCCCTTTAAAGATATAAATACTATCACGACCAAATAAGAATAATATGCTTGTATGATATTCTTGCATGGTGGATAATTGTATATAAGTTTTGCCAATAGACTTATGTACTTAATTAATATATAGGACGCCATAATATAATGATCAATAGCACTATATGAATTTGCCTATAACTACTTTAAGAACGTCTATTGTAAATAATGACACAAGCCAGGATCAAATATGGTTGTAAAACAGTAGATTAGAATTTATTATAGATGGAAGTTCATAATCTTCATATAATGATATAATGTTTTGTATAAACAGAATACTTATGGATTTGTATTTGACTTGTATCCAATTATATCTGTATATGTATAATGTAACACTCTTTCTGTCATATCGTTTAAGTAGATACTGTGTATGTATGGTCTGACTATGCCAATCTGTCAATTAGCTAATTTTATGTACTAGCCAATCAGTCAAGAGAGGTAGGTTTAAAAACCCAGGTAGGGACAAGGTAATGACAGCAGCCCCTGATGAAGCCGAACTGGAGAAACACGTAGGGCAAGCGTTACAGGTGCAGTGAGAGACACGCCGAGAGACTGATCAGAGACTGATTCGAACGGAGTCATGGCAGTGAACTTCTGAAACATCAGAGACCAAATCCCGCGAGAGCTGAGCCAGGCTAGGCCACGTGATGTAGAAGTAACCACCGGTGTGAGGAGGACTGGTAATCGGCGTTTTCCAACCACGAGTGTGAGAGACTCGCTAAACACTCTCTACTGCCTATATTTAACTCACAGAATGTGAGTTGACTACCTCTTTTTTATTTTAAGTCACAAATGTATTAAAAGCTTTTACACTATTCTGTATCTCCTTTTATTCCCTCCCTATCCTCTTTGCGAGATCTGTCTACAAGGTACAGTCTGTGTAACAGACACACCGTGATTGCTGCTGCTGATTCATGTTGATAACCATTCCAAAGACCCAGAGGCAAAGAAAAGGACAAGCGTCAGGAGCTGAGTTCGGGAGTCCTTAAGTGGATTAAAGGCTTTTATTTTCCCTACTAGTGTAAGTGCATATCTTACCAGTTTATAATCTGATGTTTTGATATACTGCCCTATGATATTCCTTTCTCTTTCTCTTCCCCTGCATATTTGCGCTTAGGTCATTCTTCTCTCTCTCTCTATATATATATATATAAGTTACTTTTACTGTTTAGATACACTTACTATACACTTACTATACATAAAGTACTACAGTAATATCATTTAAATATATATATATATGACTGAGAACTCTTGGCTCCCGTGTGCTGCTCTCCCGGCTTGCTACCTTATACAATTGTACATCTGGGGTGCCTGTTTCCCGGAGGGACCGATGTGGTGGAGCACTGAAGGTGAAAGACCCCTCTTCCGGTTCCGGTTCGCGAGGCTGATCCACGTGACGACGCCACTGATTGCGGACGGACGCTGGTGATTGAGCTGCAAGGCACATGAGAGCCTATCTCATACATGCTTTTATTTGCTGTATCCTTGTGAGTGGCCATTTGTTAGATTTTATGTTCATCCAATACATTTTTATTGTGGTAATGCACTAGGGTGCGCCTGTTTCTTTTTTGTTCTTTTTTCCATATATATATATATATATATATATATATATATATATATATATATATATATAAATGATATTACTGTAGTACTTTATGTATAGTAAGTGTATCTAAACAGTAAAAGTAACTTATTTTCAAGATTTATGTCAATGAGATATTTATATATATTTAAATGACTTTACAGTACTGTATAGTGCTCTTGAAAGTGTATCTAAACAGTAAATTCAACTTTTTTCAATATGTTTATACTGTATATGTCAATGAGATATTTATATACAGTATATTTAAATGCCTTTAGTACTTTATGTATAGTACTACTGTAAGTGTGTCTAAACAGTAAAACCATGAACACACACCAAAAAGTATTTTTAACGAATGAAATGTTTTATTTCTACAGGATAATAAAGTTAAAATGAATAATACAAAAATACAACGTATAGACTAAAGCTATGAAAGACTACATTCAGGAGAATCTTCAGAGGGGTTTTATTCGAAAATCTTCCTCACCTGCTGGCGCGGGCTTCTTTTTTGTAAAAAAGAAGGATGGCTCGCTCTGCCCTTGTATTGACTATCGTGGCCTCAACAAGATTACCGTAAAGAATCGTTATCCTCTCCCGTTAATCTCCGAACTGTTCGATACACTACAAGGCGCCAACATCTTTACCAAGTTGGATCTATGAGGGGCCTACAACTTGGTAAGGATTCGTCAGGGAGATGAGTGGAAGACGGCCTTCAATACTCGTGACGGGCACTACGAGTACCTAGTGATGCCGTTTGGTCTCTGCAATGCGCCAGCTATATTTCAAGACTTCGTTAATAAAATCTTCAGGGACCTGTTAGACCAGCATGTGGTCGTGTACCTGGATGACATTTTGATCTACTCCAAAGACATTCAGGAACATCCAGTACATGTTAAACAAGTTCTTCAAAGGCTAAGGGAGAATAAGCTCTTTGCCAAACTGGAGAAATGCCACTTTCATCAGTCTTCAACCTCCTTCCTCGGTTACATTATTTCGGACACCGGACTCGCCATGGATCCCGACAAGGTCAAAGCAGTTACGGACTGGCCGTGTCCATTATCTCTTAAAGCCGTGCAAAGATTTCTCGTGTTCGCAAATTACTATCGGTGGTTTATTCAAAACTTCTCCTCTATAGTGGCACCCATTACGGCTTTAACCAAAAAAGGTTCGGATCCAACACACTGGTCTCCCAAAGCCTCCAGAGCATTTGAAAAAATTAAAGAAAGCCTTTTCTTCTGCTCCCATCTTGGTACACCCAGATCCAGGGTTACCTTTTACGCTGGAAGTGGACGCCTCCGATGTAGGAGTTGGGGCAATACTGTCTCAGAGGAAAAACCCACAGGCCCGCCTGCACCCATGTGCGTTTTTTTCCAAAAAAAAATCTTCTGCGGAGAGAAACTACGATGTAGGAAACCGCAAACTCCTCGCAATAAAGATGGCCTTAGAAGAATGGCGACACCTTCTCAAGGGTACTGAGACACCAGTCACTATCCTGACTGACCACAAGAATCTACTCTACATTGAAGGTGCGCGTCGCTGGGGGTCACGACAGGCACGGTGGTCCCTATTTTTCACCCGTTTTAACTTTCTTATATCGTATATTCCTGGTTCCAAAAACGTAAAAGCCGATGCACTATCCAGACAATTCCTGATCGAGGACAGAGCAGAGGATCATCAACAGACTATACTTCCTCCCGCATGTATTTTGTCTGCCAACACCTTTGACGCCTTACCACACATTACCAGGGCTCAACATAACATCCCTGTAGGCTTCAAGGTTCCAGAAGGACGTCTGTACACTCCCACGAACTTCCATAGGAAAGTATTGGTATGGGGTCATGCTTCCAGGACCGCTGGTCACCCCGGCACCAGGAGAACAATCGACTTGTTGGAGCGCACCTTCTGGTGGCCAGGCATGCGCAAAGAGATTGAAAGATTTGTGGCTTCATGTCCCATATGCGCTCAGAATAAGACGCCTCGCAATAGGCCGGCAGGCCTTCTTCAACCACTACCGATTCCAGATCGTCAATGGACACATCTCTCCATGGATTTTATCGTGGAGTTACCCAGCTCTAAAGGGATGAACACCATACTGGTGGTTGTGGATCGCTTTTCTAAACAGGCGCATTTCATCCCACTTAAAGATTTGCCCAGCGCGCCTAAACTCTCAGAAGTCTTTGTCAAGGAGATTTTCAGACTCCACGGTACTCCACAAGTCATAGTCTCGGATCGAGGCTCGCAATTTATCTCCAGATTCTGGAGAGCCTTCTGCCAATGTCTGGGCATTTCCCTTCATTTCTCCTCTGGGTACCACCCACAAACGAATGGACAAACGGAAAGGACCAATCAGTCCTTAGAACAGTTCATTCGCTGTTTTGTCTCGGATTCACAGGACAATTGATCTGATCTCCTCCCATGGGCAGAATTTTCACATAATAACCTTAGAAATGAGTTTACGCAACAGTCCCCCTTTTTCACGAATTATGGATTTCATCCCTCGGCCTTTCCTCCCACTGTCTCCAGTTCGGGAGTTCCCGCCGCCGAGGTCAGAATCCAGTGCCTCCAGGACTCTTGGGAGAAGATTCAGGGGAACTTGAAACAAGCCATCAGTATGCAGAAGAAACAAGCCGATCGTCACAGTCGGGAGGTTCCATCGTTTACTCCTGGACAAAAGGTCTGGCTTTCAACGAAGAATATTCGTCTCTTCACCCAAATTGGCACCCAGATTCATTGGCCCATTCGTCATTACGGAGAGGGTCAATCCTGTCACATACCAGCTTAAATTGCCGGCAACCATGAAGATTCCTTCCGCTTTTCACATTTCTCTTTTGAAACCCTGTATCAAGGATCCCCAATCATCCATTCGAGACTTACCACCTCAGCCTGTTCTTGTGTAGGGTCAACAGGAGTTTGAGGGGCAGACAATCCTCGACTCCAGAGTATCAAGGGGGAAACTGCAATACCTCGTGCATTGGAGGGGTTTTGGTCCAGAGGAACGTGAATGGATCCCTCGGGAACAGGTACACGCTTCCAGATTGGTCAGGGCTTTTCATCACAGATACCCTTTGAAGCCTGCCCTGGGTCATCCGGAGGTCTCCCCTGAAGGGGGGGGTACTGTCAGGATCGCCGCCAGGCTCTGCCCCCAGCACGCGTCACACGGCTGTACCCCTGACATTCACAGACCGCTATCGGTACGCGCGCAGCTGCGCAATGCTTCATCCACGGAGGCGCGCTCCCGCAGTATCACCACAGCACCTACTCTGCGTCGCACTCCTCGTATGCGCGCACGCCGCACGCCAACGAACACTAGCAGCATCAGCTGTGTTACACCAGTAGCCAATCCTGCACTACCCTATCGGCTCGTGGCTTATGTGTGAGGTCATCATCTGCTAGTTCTTGATTGGTGCTTTCTCCTTTAAATACCTTCCTGTTTCACTTTCACTTTGCTGGACATAAACACTGTTGTGCTGTGCTTGCTGCTTCTTGGACCTTGTCTGTTCCTGTGCCTTGCCTGACGTGTTGTGACCCCTGCTTGTACCTGGACCTGTCTCTTCTCTACCCCTGGACTTCGGCTTGTTATTGGACCCCCGCTCTCTCCTCTCCTTGATCACGGCTTCGGATAACGACGATTCTTCTCTCTCCTCTCCTCGATCACAGCTTCAAATACGATGATTCTTCTCTCTCCAACCCCGGATCACGGCAAGTACCACGGCTTCCCGAACTCTCCTGCCCCGACCCAGCTCCAAGACTCCAACAACGCATTCCGGACCTGGCTCCGTGGTTGTAGGGCAGCGGTTATATACATCCCCACTTCGGTCTAGTCCTGTTTGTGGTGAGCGCAGCGTGACAGATGGATCTCCAAGGAAGAGCCCTTTAATGCCTCAAAAGGCCATTGAGGCTGTCTCTCATGGTTCTCACAAGAAGCCCATTCACATTGAAATAACGCTTCACTTCATCTATAATAGTTCTCCTTAAATTTGCAGGAAGCCCCTTCTTGGTCTTATTGTTTTCATAATTTACATTTTGGCTCCACTCACTGTACATCTCAAAACCTGATGTGGTGTTTAAAAATTAACTGGGCAAATTTATGTGGTAGACCACCACATATGATCTTGTATTTCTCCCGAATGCTTTGCGAGTGGTTGTTCAGTGTAATGTCTGAGAGCAGTACAATCCTGGGTTCTGGACCAGATGTTCTTCTGGCCGCAGACGGGGGTAGATGGTCTAGGAGGATGTTTTCCTGCTGTAATGGCCATCCTCTTACCGGGGTT
Source organism: Ascaphus truei (assembly GCF_040206685.1). Taxonomy (NCBI): domain Eukaryota; kingdom Metazoa; phylum Chordata; class Amphibia; order Anura; family Ascaphidae; genus Ascaphus; species Ascaphus truei. The sequence continues at coordinate 165,577,280 of NC_134484.1, read as the reverse complement.
GTCATCAACTCCAACAGAAGGGTATATCCTGGAAATGGATGGGGTAAGCGTGGGGGTTCTCGTGGTGTGCTTGGTGTTGGCACTGTGAAGGTCAAATCCAGGGATGGAGAGGGTGCACGGGGGAGTGTATGTAGTTCATCCATGGGAGAAGAAGGGGCCTCCCGGTTGCCCTCCTGCTCCAGACATACAGGGCTGTGGAAAAGGATGCATAGTGATATTTGAAGGTACTGTGCAGTAATGTACAAAGTCACATGCTATAGCGTTACGGATTGGTAGTAGTGTATTCTCTACCATAAAGTAAAGTATTTTAATTATTTTTTCTTCTCTTGATCCAGGAATCATGGATAAAGTATTCTTCCAAGAGCAAATTGTCACCCATATTGTTCAATATATTAGGCCTGATTTCCCATCTGGTGGTCACCGGTTCTTCCAGGACAACGACCCAAAACATGCTGCCGCTAGTACCTATATATATCTTGCTAGTGGGATCAACTGGGTTAAAAAGCCACCAGAGTATATGCTCCAGTGTACAGTAACTGTTTCTCATTGTTTTAAACTATTTTGATATTTTCAACTAATTCGCCATTTTATTTTCCCTACCATTCCAGAGCACCACATTTGAACCTCATAGAACTCGTGTGGCTTGCGCTGAAGGATCATCTAAGAAAGGTTTTGAAGCCGGCAAACAGGGGGGAACTAGTAAAAGGAATAAAGAGTTTCTTGAGAGACATACTCAATGTACAAAAATGCAACAACTACATTAAGATTATTAACAGCGTTTTGGCCATACTCTTCAAGCATCATGGGAATATGACCTGATGTAGTAAGGTAGTAAGGTGCAGTACAGGTATGTACAACTAAGTACAGTACAGGTAAGTATGGTACTGACAGGAAGCACTTTAAATGTTGGCCTTACAGTAAAGTTATAGTACTCTAACGTTATAAGTTCATATCGGTGCTTATTCTCCCCTTTTTATATTTTATATGTACTGATGGGACGGCCGTTATTTGAACGGATCTCAAATCAGTTTTCGTGTTGAATGCTGTATTCCATTCGTTATTTCCACGTTTTGACCACTATTCATGCCGCGTTCGCGCAATCCAGCACCAGGCAGCCACACACGGTTGATCTGTTTAATTTAATGGTTTATTGTTTCTTTGGATGCAATTCTTATCATATCCGCCATGTGGCAAAGGTTAATGAATTATAATTTGGTTGCTATTCTTTGCATATCCACAAGGTGGCAGAAATTAATGCATTTAATGAATTGTATTGAATTTTAATGTGCATGGTACAGTGCTAGAGTATACAGTATTTTGCTACAATGTAAGGGTGCAGGTGTTTAAAACAGATAGCACCCACGTCTATACTGGTACATACTTACAGTGGCCCATTGTGAATTGACTTTGATTTTTCGAAGATGTTATCAAATAGGGCGTTCTTAATAAAAAGCTTTAAATACTCAGTGTGCCTTTTTCTTTCCCCGCACAATAGCTGAGCTGAGTAGACATTATGGCTACACCACAGGCGTATAAAAAACCTGACTGTAGTTATGCATTTTTAATATATTCGGCAATAAATGCTGCTGCAGATAAAATGGCGACTGTATCTGAAATATATGAATATTTAATTTCGAAGTACGATTTTTACAAGTTTTCACCAGACGTTCATGGGTGGAAGTGTGCGATAAGAAAAATCTTAAGTAACGATCAGTGTTTTTTTCGCATTGCCCCTACTGCCAGAGAGATTTGCGGGTATTGGGGTGTCATGCCAGAATTTCACAGTATGTTTGATCATGGCAATTTCAAAAGAAGAAAGGTCGGTTTTAACCCATATAAGAATCGTCAATCCCAATCCAGCAATGTGCCGGCAACAGCACCAGCACCGGCCGGTCCGACCATCAGTGATAACCTGGTGAACGGCAATCCTTTGTACCTGTCCCCGCCTGGAAAATTTCCAGCCTGAGCATGATTTCGCGTACAGGTACCTGCAAGCTTGCATTTACCAGTACCAAAATGGTTTCCCGCTTCATCAGCTGTCAACTACAAGTGTACCAGGTCAGCTGTCATCTGTCAACTATAATGCAGACTTGGAGTCACAGTGAGTCATCACCTCCCGTTTGGCAAAGTTTATAATGAAGGTAAATATACAGTACAGTAATGTACTACACTGTATTACACTATACTGTACTGTACAGTACATGACAGTATTACTGTAAGTTTAGAGCTGCAGTTCAAGCTTGCTTGTGTCAAAACAAAATTATTTTTTAAACAATACAGTACGTACTTTACAGTGCATCAATACAATACTGAATGCGAGTTGGGGGGACAATACTGTACAATACTGTATGCGAGTTGAGGGGATATTTCTCTGTTGAGTGCACTTTGAAGAATGATTTGATTGGCCGTCGAAGTACGTGACGCTGCAGCTTAAAAATGTAAGGAGAGGGTGGGGCTGAAGAGTCAGAGCCAATCAGAAGTTTGTTCTCATCCAGATGTAGGATATTGCTTGAACGGCTGCTTTAATGCCCAATGGCATGACCTGACGCATGCGCAATACCGGTAATAATAGCATATTTGTTTGTTTTTCCCCAGAAAATAAACTTTGACATCAAAGGGAAAAAGACAAAAGAAGGGATTTGGATGGACCTTCAATATCGCTTTTTTTTTTAAAGTTGCTAGCGCATTGTTTGCCAAGTAGGCAAACATTTAGTGACAGTGCCATTTGTATTGATAGAACAATTGTGAGATTTATAGAAAACCTTATACTGTACAGAATGCTGCTTTTTTAATCTTCAAATCTTTTTTTTACATTGTACAGTACTGTCATCTTCACAACTTTTCTTATAAACACCAAAAATAAAAATGTATATCTTTAATTCTATACAGTATGTATTATTTATTATTCAATGCTTTCAACTTTTGCAACAGCACTACTGTTTTTCTTTTAATGGTATGCGCATGCGTGTACTGTACTGTGCTGTTTATCTCATTTTGACATTTTTTTTTAATAACAGGTAAGAGAAATGCCCTTGCATTAAATTACAGTACGTGAAGTGCAATGCTTTGTTGAACTGTTAATAAGAATTTCAGGTCTACAATAGGGGGTCGGTCAAAAAATACATTTTATTTTTTAATTCATGTTTTACAAATATATATTTTTGGGGGTTATCGCCATGGGCTTGCATAACAATTATGGATATTATGAGAATCAAACAGAACTGTTGCTTTTTAATTCCACACCAGTCATGTACTGTCGCGGCCGAGTTTATTCGAGCATTTGCCCGGTCTCGGTAACCGGGCGCGCGCCGGGATGTGCCGGGCGCGCGCCGAAGCCTCGGAGGAGCGGTCCTCCGATCGGGGCTTCCCCTTCCCCTCTCCGGGTCCGCCGGGTCCCCCGGAACCCCCCACCGCTGTCCCCCACAGGCTCCCGATGACGCGTGACCGCGCATCGGTGATGCGCGGCACACCGAGGGGCTGCGGCTCGCAAGCCGGGACATATCCCGGCTTGCGGAATGAGCCGCAGTCAAATAAAGTGTGCTGCCTCTGTATGTTCTTTCTGAGGTGGGTGGCATACTGTAGTACTGTTATTTTTATTGGGGGTATGGAGATCAAAACATTATGACGACCTGTTGAGAATATGTCTTTGAACTACAGTACAGCTTTGAACTTAATACAGCTCGCACACCCCCCCCCCACGCACACAGAAAATGCTAAAAGTATTTTTTCTTATTGCAGAACTGATTTATTAAAAAAACACACATGCAGGATATTGCTTGAAATGCAGCTTTAAAGTGCAAGTCATAAAAGGTCAAGCATATCTGAGTCAGTAGTGTAGGAGTAGATAATTTAATGAGTTGTCAAGCACAGAAAGTACTATTTAGAACAGGGGTGAGCAAACTTTTCCCCCTACGCCACCCTTCATGCTGTGCCCCCCTGCTCGTGCCCCCCCCCCTCCCTTTACCTTGGCTCCAGCATCAAATGACATGTCACATTGCCATGGTAACGTCATTTGATGCCGCATTGCCATGACGACGAATCGCTGGAAGCCAAGGTAAGTGAATTACAGAGGTCTTCGCGGCCCCCCCAGTATTGAAATTAAATGCCTTTGGGAAGAGCGCAGGACGTCTGTAACCATTGTGCCTGAAGGAAAACCTTTTTCCTCGCCTAGGCTTCAGAACCGAAAGGAACCTTTCCTCTGCCAAAGGAGCTGAAGGCCTTGTGACTGGATACACAATCTGCACCGTTTGCAGCAGACTTCCCAGGAAGCTTCCACGCCCTGTCACTTGTTATCTCCGATCTTTGTTGAACTTACAGGCCCGGGAATACGAAAGAAATGAAATGTAATGCAAGCCAGGTTTCAAATCCTTTGTCTCAATTTATTACTCATAGGGTAATGACTTTTATACAGGAAAAAGAAGATATTGGTTAGAGGCGTAACATAGGCGTAACCTGGGTGTGTCTTTGGCGTAGCTTTGATTAGAGGTGTGATTTAGGGGCAGGACATATTAGTGGCATGATTTTGGGACGTGTCTCTCCCAATACAAGTAATGTCTGAATACATAGCTTATTCATTGTCTGTTATCAAAAGAGACCTTGAATCTTTAGCAACTAATTATACTATTTTGCGTCTTTCAGAGAACCAGTCTATTATATTCTGACTAAAAGAGCAGGAGACTAACAATATAAAAAGTATCCTAGCAATATCCTGAACAGGAAGATAGGAAATGTAATTTGGCAGAAACTGAGTGCATTAGAAATTATATTTCAGCAAAAGGCTGACTGCAGAATCTTAACTAGTTATAAACAGACAACATGGATGCTTAACACAAATGCAGATTCTGGCCTGACATACTGGTCCTAACAGTGCCCCCCTTGCAAAATCTCGCACCCTCCCTGTGAGACACGCCCCCAGTTTGTGCACGCCGGATTTAGACAATAACAAGTTAAAATAGATAATAATAATAAATAGCATAATAAATACAGTGTTTATTGTATTTGTTAACGTCACAAAAACACTCCAAAGTGCAAACTCCCCTCAGGCATGTGAATAAAAAAAGAAGAAAAAGAACATAGTGCAAATGTGTATTTGAGGCTCAAGGAGTCGCGCCGCCCTCTGCGCTCCCCACTAACCTCCATCCACAGCCAGGGCTCCCACATTGCCTCCTCATGCAGCACGTAGGGACGCTGCTCCTCCAGGGACCACCCGCAAATGTCTCGCGTGCACGTACCCCACTCCAGTCTTGAAGTCTTGCATACTCGTGCCGGTGTCAGGGGTCGCGCAGCGCTCACGTGTTCAGCGCATGCAGGGTTCTCCTCGTCAGGACATGTCAGGGATATCAGGGATACTGATCTCACCTGATCCCTGCTTCAGATGCTCCAACCTCCACACTGCAGTTTCTCATTGGACGCTCTCTCCTACATATGCTCAGCTGTGCCACTGGCACTTTGGCTGAGCATAGTTCCAGTTGCGTTGCAATCACCTCTTCTCTGCCTCCACAGTCTAGCCTTGTCTTGCTGCTTATCTTCCTGTGTACCGACCCGACTTTCCACGACATCCAAACCTGAAGGGGTATTCTGCTCTCTCCAAACCCAGGCATGGCTAAAATTACCTGCAATGTTCCGTACCTCTCCTCCTCTGACCCCGGCAAGTATATCGACCATCCACACCTCTCCAACCCTGACACAGCTACCCCGACCAACTCTACACTCCAGACGCACCCCCGTGGCTGTGGGTGGCATAATATCCTTTCCCACCTCAGCACCATGGTCCCACCTTGTTAGGGGTGAGCACAGCGTGACAGTGTAATACACAAAATTGGGTGATGATAACTCTAGTATCCAAATGGTAAAGGGGATTTTCAAGCATTTTCAGAAATCTGATATGGATCTGGTAATTAAGGCAGGAACTCTCCCGGACCAAAAACAGACGAAGAGGTATATAGTGCAACACAGTTTAATTAAAAAAACATATGAGCATGGAGTCCATTAAACTCACATGCTCGAAATCGAACACAAGCAATATGACCACACTGGGTCCTGCAGTGCTGGCGTCTCAGCCATGCTCATCTGGTAGCTGATAGCTATCTCTCCTCACATCACTCTTCCGGGTTCACTGGTGGGTGACGTCACAGATGTGCTCAGCCAATGGAAACCTCCAATACTGGTTCCCACGATCTCAGCAGTGGCAGCAGAGAACAGACCAGCACGGCACCGCTTGCAGGGCCGCTGACAGATTTCACGGGGCCCAGGAGTTACGTCTGGACCCCCCCCATGGTAGTATTTCGAGCCACCCCTCGTGTCATGGTATTGTGAGGCCCCCACAACCATTTCTCATCTCACGAGCCCCCTCTATTTCCCCCCTCTTCCCGTGTATTTTTCTCCCTTCTATCTCACTCCCTCTTTTCTCACTTGCCCCCACCTTCCATCAATTACCTCAGTCTCACTCAACCCCCCCCCACAAAATACATACCGAAAAACCCCACCCCCGATACATGTTAAAAAAAACTACCGAATAAATATTGAAAAATACCCCCACTCCTCCCAATACATATATAAAAAAAATACATACAGATGCAGTCACCGTTATTCGAACATATCCCAAAATGGATTCTCGAGATATGCCCATGATTCTCACTAGTTTTGCCGCTGCAGACTAATGGCCCTTTGGATTAACACAGCAGGGGTCCCTGCTGTGTGAATCCTACCGGGGTCTGCCTGCCTGTTATAGACATGCAGTAAGAGATAGGCTGAATCAGTCACTCTAACGGCGCCCTCTCACAGGTGATCGCGGGGGATTTATTAAAATTCTAACACTACAGTATTATAGCAAGGGGTCTCCGGAGCTGAACTGCATTGATTTCAGGTCCGGGGACCGCCTACTTCCCGAGATACAGGCCCCATTATGGGGTGCCGGTATCCCTATGTTAAAATCCTGTGGGTCATGTGACCGTGGGATCTAAAAAAAGCAGAGGGATACTGGCACCCGTAACGGGCCTATATCTCTGGAAGTAAGGGTCCCTGAGGCTGAAATCCACTTTGTTCAGGTAAGGAGTTCCCCTGCTCTTGCACATTAGAATCAAACACCTCCCCCCCCCCCCCCCACTACTCCCCCTCCCCAAATAAAAAATCATTACCTTAGCGGATAGCTGCTAAGGTAATGAAGTTGCTTACATTTTATTTTTATTCATAGTGTGTGTGAGCAGGGGGTCTACCGAGCTGAATAAAGTTGATTTCAGCCTCGGGGACCCAGTACTTCCTGAGATACAGGCCCCATTATGGGGTGCTGGTATCCCTCTGCTTTGTTTAGATCCCACGTAGACGTAACCCAGAGGATTTTAACATGGCAGGGATACTGGCACCCCATAACGGGTCCTGTATCTCGGGATGTAGGGGGTCCCCGGACCTGAAATCAATGCGGTTCAACTCCGGAGACCCCCTGCTACATTACTGTAATGTTTAAAATTAAATAAAACCCCAGCGATTGCCTGTGAGAGACGTGCAGTTAGAGTGACTGATTCAGTCTCTTACTGCGTGTTTTTCACATACCGGTAAACCCCTGTAGGATTAACACAGCAGGGACCCCTGCTGTGTGTATCCGATGGGCCATTATGAATGCAGCGGACCATCAAGGAACCCCCCAAACACGGCATAGTTCAGGATTTACCCAGGTATATGATCGAATAATGGCAGCTGCATCTGTACAACTCTGTTCCAAGTTGTATCTCCATTTTCATCTATGAAGAAATTCCATCTTATATAAAAGTATATTAAAACTCACTATTTGTTATCTATGCACTACCATACACTTGCAACATTTTGATTTACTCAGTGTACCACCTACTGTAGCTTATTATCCAATTATTGTGCATTATAATCATGTGATAAATATAATATTATAACCATTGACAGTATTCTTTACCGCAATCTCAATGTACACAATGGATTCTTAAACAGATTGTCAATTAGAATGAATTTGCATCTCCATTTTTTAAAAATCCCAACTCCATTTTAGCTGCTCCAAAGTCACAGCTACAGTTTGATGCTTCCCGGGACTGCAGCCATATATCAAGCATGGGTGTACTTCAGTCCACGGAGCTTTGTGAAAGAAGAGAAGCAAATAAGCCTTTTTCATGGTTCTTAGTGTTTGTTTATCTGGTGCGCCACAGGTCTGTTTTCTGAATATTTACTATATCCAGCAGGCTGATCTTTCCTTATGTTTCCTTTTGTATGACATACCGTATTTCCTCGATTCCAAGACGCACTTTTATTTTCCCATTTTCACATGGCTGAAATAGGACTGCGTCTTAGAATCGATGTACTGAAAAAAAACAGAGAAGCCCCACCCCGTATCTCCTCTCTCTCCTCTCCTCTCTCTCCCCCATTCCCTTATCTCCTCTCTCTCCCCCATTCCCTTATCTCCCCTCTCTCCTCTCTCTCCCCCCCATTCCCTTCTCTCCCCCATCCCCTATTTGGTTCTTGCTCAGGTACACTGGCGACACACTTTATTCGAGCTTGGCTAGTCCCACGAATTCAGGTATACCCGGGTGTATTGAGGTTTGTGACTGTTTTCTGCCCGAGTGCATTGAGTTATTTTCCAAGCAGGGATTGAAGCATTTTATTCCCGCTGGCTGCAATACTGCACAGTATATATATATATACTGCATTACAATTCATGAATTTATGCCATCTGGTAGACACGCGAAGCATTGCAGCCTATTAAATCCTAATCATTATCATTTAACAGATCAGCCGCCCATCAGCCAGGCATGAACCCAGGCTGGGAAGGCAAATGCAACGGGGCTTGTCAGAGGTGAGGAGTGGCGCATTCCAGGTATCTGCCAGGTACATACCGGGTATTTGCTCGAATAAAGTGTGTCGGTGCAGTACAATCACTATGTGTGTCTGAGCAGAGAGATACCACCATCTCACCTATCTTTGATTTCTGCGAGTATACAAGTCAATCAGATCTTATCAGATCCAGTTGGTTAACACCCCAAGGTTACCTATTTGCATCTATCTATCTATATATATAGATAGGAGGCGCTAGTGTCTTTAACCTAAATGCAATGTGCAGTATTCCAATGCTATTGTTACAGTAATGCATGTTTTGTACTGTTCTGTATGTAGCCAGGGTACCTGAAGCTGTACCTGTATTCATGCCCATATGTATATAGTAAAAAGCTACAGAGTTGTGGATTGTTATTCTTGTCCAGGGGAATATCACATAGCGGGGATCCTGGGCAAGTGGAGGTGCTGCCAAATTACTTATTGTTGCCCCAGGCTCCCAGTTAGCGGAGGCTCAGATCTCTGTGAGCCACAGGTATATACAGCATCAGTAGACCCGTATAGTTATAAGGAAAGAGGGCTACATGTATAATGTGTAGCAAAGTAGCATACCCCTTATTCCTATACACTCTTTCTGCCAAAAACTTTATATAACAGTCTTTAACATTTTTTTTAAATATTTGAAATATATTAAATATTTATTACAGGAATGAGAAAGAGAAGAGGGGGATTGAGTGAAAGAGGAGGAGGTGTAAGAGGCAGGGTGTGAGAGAGAGGAAGTATGGGGAGGGAGAGGATGGGAGGAGGGAGTACCAGGGGGGAGAGAAATAGAGGGGTGAAATAGTCAGGAGGTGTGTGTGAGAGGGGGAGTAGTCTAAGAGAGGGGTGGGGGGAGGGGGCCTCACAAGGCTTCCCTGGTGGAAACTATATTTATTTTGCTTTTTTGGGTGGGCAGGTGCTTCAAAAATTCTTGCAGGGGGCCCAAAAAATGTAGTTACACTACTATTTTAGTGTGTCTGACATAGCCATAATAAAGGGGTGCACTCCTGCTCATCTCTTTACCTAGCAATTTGCTGTGACACAGCACTTCAGTGGTGCTGTAAACAGTTCAAGGGTGTAAAATATATCATATATTCTACACAGGGTTCTGAGTCCTAGAAATTACTGATCCTGAACTCCCCTGGGATTGATAAATTAAATTAAAAAAACAAGAGAATTTAAAGTCCTCATTGAGCCTGTGTGGAATTAATGTACCAAACATGAAAATCATATTATCCTACAATTGCAAGAGCAGATCTTCATCACCTCCACTATGACGACTAAGTATCTGTGCAATGAGAATGCCATGCAGTGTTTCCAAATGATGGCCTCTTTTTGTAACATGTTGAGCGACTCTGGCAGGCTGACATTTGAGGATTTAGACACACACAGTAATGGGTACAGCGCTATTAGTCAGATTTGGCTAATAGTGCTTTTGCCCATTCAAGAACAATCAATAGCAAGCTACCCTATCGTAAAAAAAATATTGAACTTACCCCTGCCAGCATGAAGGCTGTCCTCGTCCTTCAGCAGCACCAACATTTAAAACATTGGCTACTGGGCAGTAAATGCTTAATTACCATAGCAAGAAGTATCCACTATGGTAATGAAGGGGTTAACCCTTCCCTCTGCCCACTAGTGAGGCCTAACCAAGATCCCAGGGGCAACTACCCCTATGACCCACTCCAATCAGATTAGTGGATGTACCACGTGATTCCATCAAGTTTGGTAGAGAATTAATTCCTTGTCAAACTTGATGGTTAGACACATGGTACATACATCAGTCTGATTGGTGGATGTACCACATGCCTGTCAAATGTGATGTCACAGGCCTTATATAAGGCCTGTCATGTATCATTTGACAGGAAGAAGACAGCGTGTCAACATCTGCTGGACCTGTTGAAGAAAGATAATAAGAAAGAAGAAAATAAGTTCTACTCACCGGTACTTCTCTTCAAGTAACGGAGGATCCTGGACTTCTGTGCATCATGCTGAAAAAAGCACGGCCCCCTTATCAATAAAAGTTTATTTGCATCAACTTCAGGATTCTTCATTTCCACTACATCAATCTTGATGTAGTTGTCCTTTCACCTAATCATTACCCATGGCCTCTATTTTTTTGTAGTTGGCAAAACCTGTAATATTGTGCTTTTTCCCTTGCAAAGACGAGTGGACAACCAGAGTTGCATATTTAGGGTTTCGATCAAACATTCAGTCTTTGGATAGAATGAGGTAGAACTGCATCTTAATAGCATCTACTTCCTGCACAGGTTCCAGTCAGGGTTTTGCTGAAACAATCCCTTACATGGCCACAGTCATCTTGGTTCCTGACAAACCTGTTCCTGGACGTGCTAATTAGCTGCACCTGTCCCAGGGCTTTAAATAGCAGCCAATTACACCCAGCCCCTGCCCGAGCACAATTATATTCTGCGTGTTCCCAGACTCATCTGTTCTTGTGCCCTGTTCCTGTAGATTCCCTGTTGCCTACCCCAGCCTGTGACCCCAACCTTGCACCTCTGGCACCTGCTTAGACTCCCGTCTGTTATCATGAAATTGCATCTTTGACACCTGCGGTGATCTCTGCCTGCATCCCAACTAGGATTTACTCTAACAGGACTCTGCGCCCTGGCTCTGGTCGGTGATTATATAAACATACCTTAGCTCTGCGGGTCCGCTTTCTATCGGATATGAGCATCGTTATACTTTCATCGTGACAAATCTGGTTTGGGACACGTGGGCATGGTAGCATGACTGGATTTGTATTGCACTTCTTAGTTGTAATTTGGTTCTTCTTTCCTGGCTTTTGTATAAAGCTCATTGTAGCACTGAGATGGTATTGTGGTTGCACTTATATCAACACTTGTTTATGACGTAGATCCTATATCTGGACTTAATCCCACAAGCTGCTTCCTTTTATTGTTCATACTTCTTCCTTTGTCATTGCATTCTCAAAACTGACTAAAGAATGCAGGCTGCTTTATTCTGGCAATAAAGCTAACAAGCTTTCATCCATCTGTAGGCGGCCTGTATGACAACTTCTGCGGAGCATTTGCACCGATACCTTTCTCTCTCCATCCTACCTTGGATAAGAGCTCTGTAGTAATTCTGAAATGTTAAAACCCTTTCTCCTTTCTTTTAGAGTCTGCTCTGATCTGAGAAAGTTCCACCTGAAGACTGAGATTTTCTCTTTTCTTGCTGCAAAGCACCCTCTGTTTCTTTCAGTGCTAACTGCACTACCAACTTGTATTCCATTTGTTTCTTCACCTTTTTTTGTTGCGAAGCTTCTTATTTCTTTCGCTGACTTAGTCAGTCAGCTCTGAAACCTCCTCTTTCAGGTTTCTGTTCTCTCTTTTAAATGTCTCTAGAATTCTCAAGACCTTTTCACAGTCATCTTTCCATTTACACACCCCTGTGCTGAGACTTTGGATCGCTTGGCGTGAGACTTTTATCTCTGTGTTGAGAGTATGAAGCTCCTTTATGAGAGACTTCTACAGAAGATCAGTGCTGATACTAAAAATCTCTTTATGAGAGTGTAACAGGGGACTTATCCCTGTTCACAAATGTGCCTCTAATCAAGCAGTGTGGTGGTTAACTGCTGGTAGGTAATTAACTAACACCACCTGGCTGATTACAGATGTTAGAAAAAGCCTGCCTCTGAGACAGGAAGGGAGATTCCTTAGTCCACAACTGGGCTGAACCAAGGAAGGACAGATGTCTTGAGCGGCAAGCTGACAACAAGACAAAGGGGGCAAGATTCTAAACCTGCAGCCTGACATTGCCTTAGCACACAAGGGTGCAGATCCAAGAGAGCAGAGAAGCTTCCCCTACAGCAACCCAGCTAACAGATAAGACTTTTCTTATAAGACTATTATCTATGTTTATCTACATATATAAATGTCTCTATGATTTGGGCTGGTGAATCGCTGGGCTAACCACGCAGTTAAAGAGAACTGGATCACAAGTGTATATATACTCCAGAGTGGAGCGGATTTTGTTTGCTGATTTACATGTTTGCTGTGTTTAAAGCAACAGGCGCAATAAAGCCTTATTTTAATTTCACCCTAAAACAGTCTCCATTGCATACCTCTGAACACGTCTCTTACAGAGAGACTCCCAGTTCTGCACCAAGACTGAAATTCCTTTTAAGAGATTTCCAGATCTGTACTGAGAATGCTGACCTCCTGGTTAGAGGCATCCAGCTCTATGCTCAGAGTGTGAACCTCTTTCTGAGACATTTTCAGCTCTGTACTGTGACTTTAAAACTTCTTTTGAGATATTCCCAGATCTGTGCTGAGACTGTGAGGCTCTTTATGAGAGAGTTCAAGGTCTATACTGAGATGGAGAGCCCTGTTTATTGTCCACAATGGAAATAACATTCACCATGCCCAGCTCAGTCATCAGGTCCTCAAAGTCAATAAATAGCTAAATTCAAGCTCTGAAATGACACCAATATTTTTTGCTTTGGAAAGATGTATGTCAAATAGTTTTTGAAATTTGACAGTTGGGTCAGAGTCAAGCCTCCTGTAAGAATGAGTGTCGCTTAAAATACTTAAAGCCTCACTAACATAGTCACATCTATTTTGGACTATGATACCCCCTCCCTTTTCAATCTGTTTGATAACTACCCTATTATCCAATTTGAGTTCTTTGAGAGATTTGTGCTCACAAGCAATAAGGTTATCTTTAAATTTAGTTTGTTTACATATTGCCTTAAAATCTGCTAGAACCAATTGTGTAAAAAGTATCTATATGATTTCCCTTAGATTGGTAAGGGTAAAGAAATACTTCGGTCGGAAAGGGGAGTGTACTATCATATCATACCCATAAAGTTGTAGGCGCCATTCTGAGGCTCTATGGAAGCAGTGTCTAATGGACAGTAAATCTGAGAGCCCTAAATGTAATTAAAATTCTCATTAAAGAAAATTAACACTGATCAAGAACAGCATTCCAGTCACTGAAAAATGCTCATCAGTGTTCAAGGTTGGCTCCTTTAGGAACCTTAACCATCTAGGTACCAATTTATTATCATATCCCACCATATCCCACCATCGTCGCAAACCATTTTCTAATGGGTTCTCCATTTTATATAACTGGGGTTTTAAATGTGGTGCATCAGCAGTGGAATTAACACCAGTGAAGCCTCCATCTAATACATTTGTGAATTATTTTCTCCTATTAAACCTTGCAGCACAGGAAATAAGCGCAAACGCAAATCACCTAGTGATAATTCATTTAAACAATATAAATGTATATCACCAGTAGGGAGATGCAGCTGGTATGAGAGTGTTTATAAACACCCTTAGGTATAGGAAACAAAAACACTCCAAAGCGCAAATCTCCCCTCAGGCATGTAAAAACAGAAAAAACAACAACATAGCGCAAATGTGTATTAAACAATTCGTCTAATATCACACAGATGAATGCCCACTCACATAGTAGAAGTTTGTCAGGCGTTTCTATCTAATGTGTTGTCCCAGTGGACTACAATACGTAGGACGCACGATAAGACCTCTTCGTGTTAGAATATTAGAGCACACTAGAAATATCACATTAGGATTGGAGGGTCACAATGTCTCATTACATTTCAAGAAAGTTCACCAATCTAATCCTGCAGACTTACTTTATCAAGGCATTGATTTGGTTAAATCTCATTGGAGAGGGGGTTATGAAATACAGGATGTTTCGCAACAAGAAACATTCTGGATACATAAACTGCGCACTTTGAACCCCCCTAGGTCTTAATATAGATAAAGACCTAAATTCCTTTTTGATTTCGATCTGTGTGCTTTTCTGCCTTCTTTATATTCATTTAATATGTTTCTGTGTTGTGGTCTTTTTATAGTATATGTATTTTATATTTCGGCATTTTTTGCTGAATCTTAAATTATTTATGTATTATACCATTGCTTTGCTCTAATTTATGTTTGCTTTATCCATAGATTATATGTCCCATCCAAACTTAATTTTACTAATTTGTAACATGTATGCCTTTTGTTGCTGTCTTTACTATTTTGTTGCTGTTTGTATCTTATTTATTTATTTATAAAATATAAAATATTTATAAAATATTTTACCATTATACATTGAGAGTTACCTCTCGTTTTCAAGTATGTCCTGGGCACAGAGTTAAGACAAATAATACATGGTTACAAATACAGTTACATAAATGAACAGGGTATACATTATATACAAGACATTGCATGCACAGTTAAAGAAAATATATATTATGGGCGTATGAAACAGTTACAGACCAGATTAAAATGTGAGACAGCCTTAGATTTGAAAGAGCTTAGACTGGTGGTGGATGTGAGAGTCTCTGGTAGGTTGTTCCAGTTTTGGGGTGCACGGTAAGAGAAGAAGGAACAGCCGGATACTTTGTTGAGCCTTGGGACCATGAACAGTCTTTTGGAGTCTGATCTCAGGTGATAAGTGCTGCATGTGGTAGGGTTGAG
The DNA here is from genome assembly GCF_040206685.1 of Ascaphus truei. Lineage (NCBI taxonomy): Eukaryota > Metazoa > Chordata > Amphibia > Anura > Ascaphidae > Ascaphus > Ascaphus truei. Next base: position 165,562,002 of record NC_134484.1, on the reverse strand, counting down.
GAGCTTGTTCAGATAGTTGGGAAGCTTGCCCATAAAGAATTTGAAGTCAAGACAGGAAACAGGGATGTGCACATCCATGAGGAAGGTCACGTTGTGCTGACCGAAACGTTGGATGCAGTGCCATGTATTGTTGATATGAATAAAGTTTTTCTACTCTCCTGTCTGTGTGCTTGTAACAGGGGACTTATCCCTGTTTACAAATGTGCCTCTAATCCAACAGTGTGGTGGTTAACTGCTGGTAGGCAATTAACTAACACCCCCTGGCTGATCACAGGGGTTAGAAAAAGCCTGCCTCTGAGACAGGAAGAAAGGCTCCTTTGTCCAGAACTGGGCTGATCAAGGTGACAGACGTCTTGAGACGGCCAAAACAGACTGCAAGCTGACAACAAGACACAGGAGATAATACTTCTATACCTGGATCCTGACATTGCCTTATCACAGATGGGTGCGGACACCAGGAGAACAAAGAAGCCTTCCCCTACAGCAACCCAGCTAACAGATAAGACTTTTCTTTTAAGACTATTATCTATGTCTATCTAAATATATGAATGTCTATATGATTTAGGCTGGTGAATCGCAGGGCTAACCATGCAGTTAGAGAGAACTGGATCACAAGTGTATATATACTCCAGAGTGGAGCGGATTTTGTTTGCTGATTTACATGTTTGCTGTGTTTAAAGCAACAGGCGCAATAAAGCCTTATTTTAATTTCGATGCTGTGGTAGAGGAAACCTCGCTCTTAAAACCCCTTGTTGGACAGAGCGTGCTGCCTAGGGATGGGTTGAAATAGCTAGAAAAGTGTATCAAAGAAGATACACCAAAGAAATCCCTTTCGTAGGCGCACCGCAGACCTTTATAGTATATGCGGTCAGGGGTGAATGTGGTGGGTGAAGTTAACTTTATTTCATACTGATGTGTCAATCGTGTAGTTAAAACAGTATATAGTGTGGATCTATATACTTAGAATAAAAATAGACACCTAAAGTCTATTTGATCTCTGCCATGCCTCTCCTTTAGTATCTATGTACTTCTCTATATGAACTAGATATGTCCCTTTTGTTTTTCTTTTATGCTTCTAAGCCCCTTGTGTTTGTTTGAGGTTTTCGTGTCCTTGGTATATATAGATGGATGGATGTAAATCCTTCTGTGTAACTTATTTGGGTAATGTCACCTGATCCCTCGTTTGGGAGAGTTATATTCTGTATCATATATGACCAAAGCTCCACTGTAGGAGTCTGTCCCCTGTATCCCTGTTTAGTATATGTTGCTGTATGTTAGCATAGGACAAGGTGCCCTGATTGGCTGATGGTAAAAAATCACAGGGGGTTGTTTGTGAAACACCTCCTGTGTTGGACAGGTTATGGGAATATTGGTATATATTTATTTAACACGTATGTTTATCGAGAGCAGTGTGTTATCACGCTTTTAGTGGATCTAGGTGGTAGTTACTAAATAGCAAATAAACTAACAAATAAATTGTATATTTGATGCGGTAAGTTTGCTGATAGTGTTAGATTCCACGCAGTGTTGTGTTGCTAGCACTACATCCGAGGAATTAGGGCATGGAGATGCCTCATGTATAGTGTATCCCTCGTATACCAAGAGAAAAGCGCATGTGTCATAGGCAGTACAGTCTGTAGCCATAAGTTTTTTTATATGAGGACAGACTGCGCATGTGTCAGAACGAGGTTATGCTGGCACAGTTCGGTAGACTCTGCATGTGATATAAGGTAAGTAAATAGACAGGCGTTCTGATAACGAGGAACTCAGACACCTCAGACTGAATTACTTTTGTCTAAATTGCAGATTGCCAGTAAAAAAGAAGAAATGCTTCCCATATTAGTCTTGTCCTCTGGGTAACTGTGTGCACATTTGCTAGTCATATTAAGTTTAGACAGTGTCGTTGAGTGTCACCATAATATATCTTTTGTCTAGTACGAACCGCGCATGCGCTCATGAGTGGGGCAGTTCATAGCCCTCAAATTGTTATGCTGACTCCGTCAGCGCATGCGTCAGAACGGGAGTATACTGATACTGTTCTGTATAATCTGCGTAAAGTGCAAGGTAGGTAAATCGATAGATAGACAGGCGCTGTGTTATATTGCGATCTTCAAACACCTAGGAGTGTATTCTAGGTTTCTAATATGGAATTCCCTGTGCATAGATAGAAATATGCCCCACGTTGATCTTATGATAATGGGAGTTGCGTACGCAATGCGTGTTGAACTGGTGTGTGGTTTAATCACATAGTCTTGCAGGTGTTCTTGTTAGAACGGAGTTTTGCACCGTGTTGTGCACTCTTCCAAAAAGCAGTGTGAAGATAGTGTTGGCACTATAAGAGCGCTAACTGCACATGCGTCCGAACGGGTTTACACGGATGCTGTTCTGTGCATCCTGCGTGTAGTGTAAGATAGGTAGATCTACAGATAGACAGGCACTGTATTATACTGCGATCTTAAACATATAGGAGTGAATGTTAGTTGTCTAACTTAGATTCTCTGTGCACATATAGAGATATATCCCATGTTAATATTGTGATAATGGAAGCTGCATACGCAATGCGTGGTAGGCTGAAGTGTAATTAATTCTTTGAACTATACTACACTATAGCTTTGAACTATACTACACTATGCTAAAAATCCTTTCTAACAAGAACACCTGTACTACTACGTGAATTAACTACACTTCAGCCTACCACGTATTGCGTATGCAGCTTCCATCCAGGGGGGTGTGAAGGTACTGCTCCAATGAGTGAATACAAGGCTGGATTGCAGTGATAGATTGCACAGCTGCAGTAGATACCAGAGGGAGTGTGTGGCAGTATAGCTTTGGAGCGTGAATCCAGGCTGCAGTAATATCAGGTGAAGTGTTCCAGAACTGCACCGGTCTGCAAGGTAAGGCAACCAGTAAACCGTGGAGCGGATTCCTTACATTTCCAGCAAGAGGTTCACACTCTTCGCATAGAGCTGAATGCCTCACAACAGGAGGTCAACAGTGTCCGGACAGACGTAGACGTATCTCAGAAGGAGGTTCATACACTCCACAGAGCTCTGGATGCCTCACATCATGAGATCAACAGATGCTGCACAGAACTGGAAGTCTCCAGAAAGGAACTTCACAGTCTCAATGAGGAGCTGGACATGTCAAAGAAAACTATCCTACAGTACATCTTAACTTAGATCTCAAAGTCTCTCAGAAGGACCTTCAGAACCTATACCTGGAGATGGAAGTCTCACGCCAGGAGACAGCCCGCCTCCAAGCAGATGTGCAAAAATGGAAGGTGGACTGCAAGGAGGCCCTGAATAGTACAGAGACTGAAAAAAGAGAAAATTTAAGATTAAAAAAAGAAAATTCTGAGTTGACAGAACACGTCAATGAAAAGAATGAAAAGCTGCACGAGCTTGAAGAAATAAATAAACTTTTGGAAGATGAAAAGTTTGAAGCAGAGCACCAACTGCAGAACTAACTGCAAGGTCTGTGTACGCACCTCCAGTATACCGAGGAGAAGCAGCAAACGCTGCAGGAAGAAAAGCGGCAGGCTGCTAAAGGGGTACAAGCGCTGCACGAACGTCTGAATACCCAGTACGTCCCCACAGAGCAGTATGAGGAGATAAAGGCCACGCTGCATGTCATCAGAGCATCATTGGAGGTGGAGCTTCGATACCAGGTGACTCTGTATGAGAGGGAGCAGAGAATGAGCTGGAGAGACAGAGCAAGAGCTGGAGAGACAGAGAGACTGTTCCATTCCCTTGAGTCAGTACACCAAGGAGAAAACCGACGCAGAGGCAACCTTGACGACAAAAATTACAGAGCTCCAGAATATGAAGGAGACACTGATAAAGACTCAGAGAAAGCAAAGTGCGCTGATAAATTCCCTGAGAAGAGACTTGCAAGATGCACTCAAACAGAGTGAGACTCTGCAGACCAGTAACTTACATATTCCTCCAATACGGAAAAAGGTATTGGCTCTGCCCAAGCACCGGTATCCCACAGTAACTAATGCCCATGAGGACAAGGGTACAGTGAGAGCTGGGGACTCCACGCACCTTCAAAACAAGATTACAAAGTTTGAGCCACCTAAGAAAGCACTAGCCAAACCTACAGCTGCCCAACAGGCAACAAACAGAGGTAGGAGTGCAGAATCAAAGCCAGAAGAATCCTTAGCTGAGGAAGCTGAAAAGATAGGACGTTCTCAGGAAAGGGAGGTGGAGGTGCAACTCAGTCCCAAAGAAGCTGAACTGGCGACTCCATTGTGTGGAGGAGGTGCAGGAAGACCGCTTCAAGAGCGGAAAACTCTAAGGGCTAGTCCTAACTGCTCTACAACTGTTGCCATACAGTTTGTCTACAAAAAGAGGAGTGCCCGACGCAATGGAAATCTCATGACCGCACACTCGGTAAAAAGACATTACTTGGAAAAAGACCTCCTCGAGCGACAGAGGAGTGCTGATCTCAAGCACCTTCAGGAGGAGACAAAAATAAACTGGACAAAGGGCTCCAATCCCAGCGGGACAGAGGGTTCACTTCCTCCATCCACTCTCATTCAAGTCACAGAAAGATCTCGAACGAGAGTGGAAGGATGGGCTTTGGCCGTGGTAAGCCCGAGCTTCCCACAAACAGGGGAGGTATGTAACAGGGGACTTATCCCTGTTCACAAATGTGCCTCTAATCCAGCTGATTACAGGTGGTAGAAAAAGCCTGCCTTTGATACAGGAAGTGAGACTCCTTAGCTCACACCTGAGCTAAACTAGGAGACAGAGCAGAGATTCCTTAGTCCACAACTGGGCTGAGCCAAGGAAGGACAGATGTCATGAGCGACAAGCTGACCACAAGACAAAGGAGACAAGATTCTAAACTTGGAGCCTGACATTGCCTGTGCACACAAGGGTGCAGTTCCAAGAGAGCAGAGAAGCTTCCCCTACAGCAGCCCAGCTAACAGATAAGACTTTTCGTATAAGACTATTATCTATGTCTATGTGTATTGATAAATGTCTCCATGATTTGGGGCTGGTAAATAGCTTAGCTAACCAACCCAGTCAGAGAGGGCTGAGCTACATGTGTAGATAGTCTCCAAAGCAGAGATAGATTTTTTTGTTTGGCTTATTCTCTTATATTGATTTTTGCTGTGTTTAAAGCGACAGGCACAATAAAGCCTTGTTTTAATTTCACCGTAAAACAGTCTCCATTGTGTACCTCTGCACATGTCCTCCTACACTGTCCTTTAACCAGTTTTCAATCCAGGTGCATATATTATTACTGAGTCAAACTTTCTTTATTTTGTACACCAACCTCTTGTGTGAAACCGTATCAAAAGCCTTTGCAAAATCTAAGTAGACCACATCAACGGCATTACCCTGGTCTAGATTCCTACTTACCTCCTCAAGGAAACAAATAAGGTTAGTTTCATAAATCCATGCTGACTATTACTAATAATTTTATTTTTCATTAGGTTTTCCTGAATATTATCCCGTATTAAACCTTCAAGTAATAAATACCTTTTTCCCCATGTCAGTATTTATCCTCATCTGTTCTTTCATGTGTTTATTTTGTAGCATTTAGTTATTTATTTCTATCTGCTTCACATGTAGGTTTTTTATTTATATTGGTTATTCCTATTACTTTGAGTCCATTCATATTTGTGATCGGCCGATCATTTTTAAATTTCTAGGGGATTTATCTTTCCCATGGATTTGTTCTGTTTCATTAGGACTATAATTTATATTTGTGTTTTTCCATATATATTGTTTTCTTGGGTTTTTTTTGTTCATCAGCTTATGTATATAGCAATTACTCATATGTGGAATGTGTTTAGGTGTGTCTCATTTGTTTTAACTTTTCATTGCTAATTAAATCCATTTTTCTATTATTCATCACATACGTTCTGGGTGCTCCATTTTTGACCTTCTTTTCTCTTTTTGTTATTATTTAGTTCTTGGGTCGGTAGCACCGCCAGAGGTTATTATTTACCTTTATTTCTGGTTTTGTGTATTATTTTTTCTTTCTTGAGTTAATTTGAATGCGGCACCTATTCTGTGTGTTTTTCATATATATATATATATATATATATATGTATATGTATATGTATGTATGTCTGGGAGAAGAGAGCTCCTGTTCTCTGCAGCGCCACCTGTTGGCCAGAATCTACATCGCTTTTCACCTCTCACTCTCAGCCCAAATTGTTTTAACCTGACCAGCCAAGAGGCGGGGGGGGAGATATCTCCCCTGCCCCCTGGCCAGTCCACCCCTGGTTGTGACCACCCCTGAGCTACAGCATGCATGTATTTGACAGATAAATGGGAATGTGTAAATGTATGCTACATGTTAATGCTACTATTTCTTTGTACAGTACATGCCATTCATAATTGGGACATTGTAATTATGATGTTATTGGTGTTCTTACCTTCTAAGTGACCAAAGAGGCAATCATGCTACCTTATCGCGTGATCCACCAAGACCTTGTTTTCATCGGCAGAAAAACACACATCCCGCACCCCATCCAGGTGCCGCCTGCATGGTGAAGGAGCTGCATCAACTGCCGGAGCCACAACCTGTGAGGCTTCAGAGGTGTGCTGCTCTCTTTCCCTTTCTTTCTCAGCATTCCTCCCAGAGCCCTGTTGCTGCCCCTGATAGCTGGAGGCGCTGCTGGACTTTCTTACCTCTTCTCTTAAATGGGTTCTTTTTAGGACTCCTGACCTCCAGTCCCCACACCTCCACTCCTCTGACGCCCACTCCCACTTCTATCACAGCCACTCCCACTCCTCTCATGCCCACTCCCAGTTCTTATATTTTTTCAAAGCAATATAAGTTCCTTGGCGATGTTCTTCAGTTTGAAAGAAGTTCTGTTTATCTATTGTGACAGAGTCATGGACTCTGTATGTTATCAGGTTGCATTATGCAGGCTTTCCAGGGTGCGAGAAGTTAACTTCTCTGGAGAGGCAGTCTGAAGGTCCACCCAATTCATACTAAACTCCTGATTCTAAGGGGGTTTATATGGCAGTCACCCAGCTGCCAGAGGAGGGAGACTTTTTCCAACCAGTAGGACACTGGATACCAGGCCTGCTGGTACCACCTGGAACCCTCACCCAATAACCTGAGTTACAGTCTGATGAGGAAGCAGAACTGCCTTTCTACAAGGTGCCACAAGTATCCAGAGGGATTACCTGGAGACTCATGGGAGGGAGTTCCCGAACCCCAAGATAAGGACAATATATTTTGTACTTTCTAATTTGCTGTGTTAATAACTGGATGTTAGTCTAGCTAGCCATTAGGAAAGTCAGGGCCATTGCTGTGCTGTTGGCCTCCCTACTGTGGAGTAGGTTTTATTTTTCTGTGTGGTTTTTGTTTTTCCTTAAAGGGACAGTATCCAATACTGTTTTTTATGTGGAAAATAAACTACTGAAGGTTTGTTAAGGCCTAAAATACTGTTTGAACTCTTACTGACCCTAGATTGAGGCCATCCTGACACATAATGGAAACATTTAACACAAAAAAAATTATCTTTCTGAAATCATCACTCAAATGGATCTGAGTGGAGATAGCAGTTTATGGGATTTTGTGAGTTCTGATCCTTTCTTTGAGCCGATTGACATGGATTATCTTAAAATAAAAAGGCAACCTTTCTACAAGTTGAGGAGAAAGGTGTTGTTTGCAAAAACACCTTATTCCCATATCGAGAAAATCCAACATGCTGAGTGATAAACTACCAATGTTAGGCTTAGATTCACAAAACTCTGTTATTGATTAACGAGGTGTTAACTTTAGTTAATTCATCATTAAGTGCTAACGGTATCTTCAAAGCTAACATAGTGTTAAATGCTGTTTTCAGTTGCAATGGGCCTTGTGTTAGCTAGAATGGATGTTAGTGCTATTAATATGTGTAGCCTAGTCCTCTGGTTATTATCTTTCCTTTGGCCCTAAAAGTATAAATCCCGTTAGACTCAAGCAATGTGTGTGATAAGTTCTCTCATGGAGTCCTGTCTTGCTGTTGCAGCCTGGATACACTATTGCTGTATCCTATTGCTGTATCTAGGGCCTGGCTTAACAACAACCAGAGAGTGTCATCCATGGGCAGGATACTGGCTGGGTCACATGCCCATGATGTGATGCCTGTCAGTATCAGACATGCCCTGTGATAGGGCAGGTTACAAGCCCCACCCCTGGGGTACATAAGCTGAAACTCTCCCAGAAGTGGGAGGCTCTCGTCATGGGGTAAAGGAGCTGAGAAGGGACCTGCAGGGCCTCAAGCTCTGTGGGTATACTTCAGGGAATGTACCTGTAATGACTACATGTATGCTGCTAATAAAGACCCAGTTTAACCCATCTGTTGTGGCTACTTGACTGGGCTACTACCTGTAATGGATCAGGGGACACGCACCTCTCAGCGGGTCCCTGTCACCTCTGGTCCCACGGCGGCTCCCTGCCCCGGTTCCCCGCTCCCTCACCATCTTACCTCTCCCACACCGAGCCGTTCCTCCACAGCACACGCCGCATCTGCACACACGCAATCCGGGCGCGCGCACAGCAGCTTTACAGAAGGCGCGCGCACCCGATCCTCTTACCTGCCCTTCCGCGCTGCTTGCGCCGCCCCCATCGGCTGCAGCCTATTACCAGGTATCACTCCCCTATTTCCCTTCCTGCTCACCTGGACCTATCACTGTGATCACTCAGACAGGCCTCCGCTCCATCCCTTGCTACCATTGGTCCACCTTCCTTTATAACCCCAGGCTGCCCTCTCCGTCGTCGCTCAGCATAGCTTCTCTGTGGCTCCTGTGTGCAGTGACTTTGCCAAGCTCTCTGTTTCAGCTCTTGTGTCCTGTCCCTGTTTAGATTCCCTTGGATTGATCTCGGCTCGGCTTGACTACGTGTACCTCTCGACCCCTGGACTCTGCTTTGGACCTCACTACGCTGCTTTCTCCTGCCCCTAACCCTAGGCTCTTGGACATTACCCTCCAACTTCTGGCACCCTGGACTCAGCAAGTATATCGTTAACCCTTTTCTCACCAGGCCCGGCAACGCAACTACCACACTCTGGACATGCCCTCACTGAAGTGGGTGCGTGTTATACCCTTACCCACCTCAGTTCTGGGGACTGGCCAGGTCTGCGGGCATACAGGCGTTACACTACCTGAGTTGCCAGTGCAGACCATCTTTGCTGTACCAGGATCCTCACCGGCTGGAGGTGCTGCGCTACAAGAGATCAGTATTGAGAGTCTGTCCTGACATCAACCTATACCACCGTGGAGTTCTCAGGGCCTTCGGTTCAGCCTCACGTGTATGCACGCACCAGAATACACGGTAGCTCTATGATCTCACTTAAGGTGGGGGAAAAGGTGCCACATATGTAAAAGAAGTGTTTCCTCTAACAATGTCTATCCACAGGGTTTAAAAATGTATTACTTATGTCACACCTAAAATTGACTTTATCTTCTTTAGCTTTTGCAGACCATGTGAGAGGTAGAACTGCGTAGGGGGGTGAGAGAGAGAGGGGTCTGTTTTACTAGACTCCTAAGTGCTTTATACTGTATATTCCACCATCAAACAGCATGTGGAGAGATAACTGCCCACAAAAAGGTCTCTGTCTCTCTGTCTCTCTGTCTCTCTGTCTCTCTGTCTCTCTGTCTCTCTGTCTCTCTGTCTCTCTGTCTCTCTGTCTCTCTGTCTCTCTGTCTCATAGGATCCCTCTATATGGCTCTGAGCATGTTCCACCCGTAAAAGGGAATGGACAGGTACTCCTGAGAAGATTCTGTAAGCAAGGGCCTGCAAGTATCACATTAGAATTACTAGGGAGCAAGAGACTCCTTGGTTCTGTCAGAGATGTGTAGGGTGTAGGCTCTTATGTAGAGTGTACCCTACCTAAGGATTCCAATGAGGAAGGAATTGCTGTTACTTAAGAAGGAGAGCGTTTCTGTGAAACACAAAGTGGAAGACTGTGCCTCTCTGGGCATTGATGCCTGAGCATCAAAAAGGAAGATGTTATACAGTATGTGTGTTCCTGTTACAATAAAACTACAGAAATTTAGTGGTGCCCTCTATCTATTTATTGCTCACCATACCAGCTCTGCACGGAGTCCAGCACCCTGAGGAATAAGGTAACAATCCGCTGAGCATCACTAATACAAAGACATTTTAGTCTAGACAGTGAGACACTTTGGTGTGGCCCCACTTCTATTGACAGGGGGTAGAGGTGTTACACATATAATTAGCTTTGTGCATTGGCATTAACCTTAAAGGAACATAATGTTTATTACTGATTTTGATAACATGACGTTATGAGTCCTGAGATAATGGAGTTTTGTGGATCTGGGCCTTAAAGTTTTCTTTAGTAGATGACCAGTTGAATTATATGTCTATACGCTAACAACTGAAGTATTATACAAGGGGGAAGTGGGTAATAACGTGCAACTGGAACATACATAGTAGTAAAGCAGTGCAGTAGAAAGGATAGGAAAATAGAGAGAGAGATAACAAATACAGTAGGTATTTAGCATGAATTTATCTTGCAGCATGTTGGGTCCACCCTGGATACATTTTCTATTTTTCGTTGTATATAGTCATTGAAAATGTTGTGTACTATTTGTTAGTGATATTAATGTAACTCACCTTCCTCTGATCCCCTGGTCCCTCGGTGTTCCCTGCCTCTTCCATCTGGTGAAGGGAAGTTGCGGTCAGGCGAGTGGGCTGTGGGAGACCCTCGGCGGCTCCCTTCGTAGGGTGCCACCATCTTTATATCATTGTGCATGCGCGAGACCTGGCACAGGACGGTGCATAGCGGCGGCTATTACTCCTAAAGGTCTCCGTGGGGACTACAAGCCCCATAATGCACAGTGGCTCAGCACCACATGGGGGAATCTAGCAAATAGGGCTGCGAGGATGCCCTGGAGCAAAAGAGATACATTTGGCGCACTAGGAGAGCCAGCCAGCCAGAGGCAGGACAGCAAGGGGATAGGTAAGGTCCAGGGAGAAGTGCTCCACTGGACTAGGCCAGAGTTTTCCCCTTCAGGTCAAAACTAGGCCCCGACCATCACTAGCTTAGGGTGCTATAGGGAAGGCCCCTCAGATAGGGAAGCTCCACTTAGTTTTTTAGTGCCTTTGTACCGGTGACGGACTCACGCGGTGTGCGTGGCCTGCATCTGGAACCAGACCAGGTCATCATCTCAGAGACTATCTAAAGGTGGGACGCTCCAGCTGGAGACCACCCCACACGGAGGCAGATATTCGGTGGAACAGACTGACCGTTTACTTGGCCTTACTTAGCGACAACCGGGGCTGGAGCTCCAGGCAGGTATTTCCACAAGTGCATTAACACATCGTGGAGCAGCACTGTCTCACACTTGGGGGGTGGGATAGGCCTTCATAGCCTGGACACTGGGACACTGGTGCCCCTGCGACCAAGTACTATGGGAATACACAGCGGGTCGGTGTAAGCTATACTGTATATGTATATTATGTGTGTCCACGGTTATTGTTTAGTACCTTCCAGTAAATACTGTTACCCATACTTTGTGTGTGTATTACTGGGCATATTGTCTTGAGAGGGGCTATCCTACTGTGTGAAGATCCTTCCCAGGTGGAGGGGATGTTAGTAGAAACAGATTTATACACCCCAGGCTCCCCGTGGTGGAGAATCAGGTCTCCTGTTTGCCGCGCAGGTATTAGCAGCACACGTAGTTACCCTGACATAGGAGAAAAGGGGCTATATTAAAAAAAATGTGCCTCTCTAATACCAGGGGTGTGCAAACTTTTTTGTTTGCGCCGCCCTCCCTGCCTGCTCTGTCCCCTACTCACGCCCGTCCCTTACCTTTTCTCTGGGATCAGCGGTTGCCATTTGACCCCGCTGCTTCATTTGACTCCCCGTTGTCATGGCGACAATTCACCAGATGCTGCCAGAGAGATGGTAAGAGACCTACAGAGGCCTCGCGTGATCCCCCGGCATTTTAGTCAAATGTTGTGGGGAAGAACGCGGGGCCTCTCTAAGTACCGCCCCCACCCCCCCCCAGAAAAAAAAGTTGTGCCCCCCAGTTTGTGCACCCCTCTGCTATACTATACAACTAGGTATTTCAAGCGTGCAATTTATATCAGTAATTTTTCTAGTCTTACTTTTTTTAACTATAGCTTTTGTGCTTATTAAGCATGAGCTGTATTTGAAGATCGTGACATTTAGATATTAATCAAAGAAAAGGTCATGGGAGATAGATGAGATACTCTGACTGAAAAACAAAGTGTACGGTAACATAGGTAATACCATTTTAACTAGGAAGGTATTATGATAAAAGCACTTGTGAGTGACTATAGGAGAAAAACATCTGATAAATGTAAGCTTAGAGAGAGAAAAAGAAGCTATTTTTCCTCCAACAAAATATATACATGTACACAACCTAATTGAAAACTCATCTACAAGATGAAGTTGCTGAAGCTTGAATGCTAATTATTAAGGGCCTCAATATATAAATTAAGATAAATTGTGTTCAACCTGTACATTTCAGTCATCGGCAATAACATTTTGACACAACATTAAATAAGCTAATTTAATACTAAAATAATCGAAATAGTGAAATTCATTACAATACTTGCAGTATTTTTTGATACGCAGAGAATAGGTATCAGAAAATCACTGTGAATATATATTGCCAGCACATAAATGACATGATAAAAATCTACCCTTATAAATTGTCTAATACTGTAGTGTTGTTACGCCGGAGTAGCCCTCAGACCAGACCTGTCCCTAGAACTGAGGTGGCAGGTATGAATACACACACTGACAGAGCGAGGGACGTGTCCGGGTTGTGGTATTAGATGGTGCCAGGCCAGATGGGGTGTATTGCGAGAATACTTGCCGATACCGTTTTCCCAGAAGAATGGTCGTTGCCGTTGCTGAGATCAGGGGTAGGAGATGTATGGAGGAATCGAGATGAGTGCCGAGGTCGAAGGGAGCCAGAAGGTACTTAAACAGGAACAATCCGAAGTCGAGAGCCAAAGGGGGTAGTCTGCCAAGCCGCGTCTAAACCGAGAGAATCAAAGAACAAGCACTGTGAAACACCCATACAAAAACTATGACGAGCGAGGAAGCACAGAACAGAGAGTGTATATAAAGCTGGAACAGCCAACCAGGAGAGGGGGCGTGCCTGGAGGAGCCCAGGGAGCTTCAGTGCATTGGCTGCTGTTCTTAGAGCTCAGGTGACACTCAGCAAGAGCCAGATTGTAACCATGCGGTGTTTGGGGGCGGAGCCTGAGTGGGGATAAGTTCAAGGGCATTTGTGTGTGCACTGTAAGTCCAACGTGTGCATGAGAGGAAGCAACGTGGGGTGCGCACGTGCGTGCGGGGCGGCGATTCCGCGCCGACGGCTGCGGCGCAGATAGAGGAGGAAGAACCTCATGGAGCATCCCACCATGCCGAGGGGTAAGTGATGAAGCTGAAGGGGGCTTGCATGGTTGTAGTGGAAGGGTCTGAGCAGTGTAAGGAGAGAGCCGTGAGCTCCGCCTGAGACGCTGTGTGCTCACATTCCTAACAGTACCCCCCTCTTCAGGATCGGCCTCAGGACGATCCAAAAACGGCTTTCCTCCTAAAAACGGAAATTTCCTCCTAAAAGTCTTCAGGAGGCTGGGTGCATGGATGTCTTTGAGCGGAACCCAAGACCTCTCCTCGGGTCCAAAACCCCTCCAGTGGACCAAAAACTGAAGCTGCCCCCTGGAGATGCGGGAGTCCAGTAAGGCTTGTACCTATAATTCCTCGTTATTGAGTACCGTGACTGGATCTGGCTTGCTGGTCTGTTTAGGAAAGAAACGATTGGCAATGTGGGGTTTTAATAGCGAGGTATGAAAAACGTCTGGGATCCTCATGGAGGGTGGTAGTTTAAGGCGAAACGCCACTGGGTTAATCTGCTCCACGACGGGAAAGGGTCCCAAAAACCTAGGTGCCAGTTTAGGGGAAGGGACTCTCAAGCGGATGTTTCTTGACGAGAGCCATACTAAATCCCCTGGCTTGTAGTTGGGTGCCGGCCGACGGTGGCGATTGGCCTGAAGTCTAGCAGTATCGGCGGCCTTGTGGAGAGACTTTTGTACCTTGGACCAAATGTCTTGGAGAATGGAAATCCGTTTGTCTACCGCCGGTACCCCAGAAGCCAGATTAGAAATGTGTAGGCAGGGAGGGTGAAACCCATAATTGACAAAAAATGGAGATTCACGGGTGGATTCACTTCGGGCCGAATTGACCGCGTACAGCAAGGATGTAGAGGAGCACAGCAGCGTTTCTCAGCAGCATACCAGCTAGTGGATCGCCAAAAAATGAGGGTAACTCCAAACAGGGATAAGTATTAAAAAGTGATTTAATGGTCAGTACAAAAAACAAACAATGGTAGGAACGCACCTACGCGTTTCGTCCGTAACGCGTAGGTGCGTTCCTACCATTGTTTGTTTTTTGTACTGACCATTAAATCACTTTTTAATACTTATCCCTGTTTGGAGTTACCCTCATTTTTTGGCGATCCACTAGCTGGTATGCTGCTGAGAAACGCTGCTGTGCTCCTTTACATCCTTGCTGTTTGTGTTTACCCTGAGAGGACAGCACGCTGGAACTGATCCACTAATCAAGGACACCACCAAGGAAGGTAAAGGGCTTCGGCCCATTATACTATTACCATCCAGTGCTGGACTGACTGAGTTATTTCCCCAGGGTGTAGTACACTACTATTAGGAGACCTATTTTGGGGTATCCGCGTGGGGACCACCAGGCCTCTAGTTTCTCACCCTGGGATGTTATGGATTATACTCTATGTCCTTGAACTTGGATCTATTATGGAATATGTAAATATTATAATAATAATGAGCTACTCATGGTGATGCACCAAAACACTACTTACCTATCTACGAATTGACCGCGTACTCTGCCCACGGGAGGAGTTGGGACCAATCATCCTGGGAATCGGAGATGAAACATCTGAGGTATTTCTCCAACGACTGGTTAGTTCTCTCCGTCTGTCCATTGGACTGGGGGTGGTATGCAGAGGAGAAGGAAGAGACAATTCCCAGTCTCTTAGTGAAGGTCCTCCAGAACTTGGAGACGAACTGGGATACTCTGTCAGAGACAATGGAAGACGGAATGCCATGGATCCTAAAGATATGCTCGGAGAAAATGTCTGCTAGGGCGGGAGAGGAGGGCAGTCCCTTGAGGGGGATGAAGTGGGCCATCTTTGAAAACCTGTCTACGACAACTAAAATGGTGTTGAAGCCCCTAGACCTAGGGAGGTCGACTATGAAATCCATGGAGATATGGGACCATGGACGAGCAGGCACTGGCAATGGGAGGAGAAGTTCCTGAGGTCTCTGTGGAAGTGTCTTGTTCTGGGTGCATACAGGACAAGCGCGAGTGTATTCCGCAATGTCTTTAGACATACTGGGCCACCAAAAGTTCCGACGAATTAAGTCTAACGTCCTTCTGAAACCTGGGTGACCTGCAGTTTTAGAAGAGTGTCCCCAATCTAGGACCTCTGGAATGAATCTGGGCGAGACGAAGAGCCTGTTAGAGGGGATCGCCGTGTTTGAAGGGATCTGTTGCTGGTCCCTTTTGATCTTGTCTAGCGATTTGAAGGTGGAAGTAGCCAAAATTCTCTCGGGAGGTAGGATAGGTTCCAAAGCTGCCTCAGGCCTGTCTTCCGATGAGTATTGTCTGGACAATGCATCTGCCTTCACGTTCTTCGTTCCCGGGATATAGGATAGATGATAGTTGAAGCGAGAAAAAAAGAGCGCCCAGCGAGCTTGTCGAGGACCGAGGCGACGTGCACCTTCGATATAAAGTAAATTTTTGTGGTCCGTTAAAATAGAAAATGGCTCCCTTGACCCTTCCAACAGATGTCTCCACTCTTGTAGTGCCATTTTAACGGCCAATAACTCTCTGTTGCCGACGTCATAATTCCTCTCGGCGAAGGAAAATTTCTTAGAGAAATACGCACAAGGGTGAAGTTTATCCTTGGGCGAGTACCTCTGTGATAGTACAGCCCCTGCACCGCAGTCCGATGCGTCAACTTCTATGACAAAGGGAAGATCTGTGTTGGGGTGGCGCAGAATCGGTGCCGTGACGAATGCCTCTTTAAGGGCCTGGAAGGCGGAGATAGCTTCGGCGGACCAGGCAGAAGGATCAGCCCCTTTCCTAGTCAACGCCGTGATGGGGGCCACTAGAGTGGAGAAATTGCGAATGAACTTCTGATAGTAGTTCGCAAATCCTAAAAAGCGCTGGATAGCCTTGAGAGTCTCTGGTCTGGGCCATTCCGTAACTGCATGGAGTTTACCTGGATCCATCAAAAAGCCTTCGTCCGAAATAATGTAGCCCAGAAATTGGGTAGAGCGTTGATGGAAGGTACACTTCTCTAGTTTGGCATACAGGTGATGTTTGAGTAGACGTGAGAGGACGTACGAGGTGTGATGAATGTGATCCTGAAGATTTTTGGAGAAGATCAAAATGTCATCTAAATAGACAATAACAAAGATGTTGAGCACCTCCCGAAATACGTCATTAATAAAGTCCTGAAAGACAGCCGGGGCGTTACATAAACCAAAAGGCATGACGAGGTACTCATAATGCCCACAGCGATTGTTGAAGGCCGTCTTCCACTCGTCGCCCTGCCTGATGCGGACCAAGTTGTAAGCCCCACGGAGATCCAATTTGGAAAATATCTTAGCCCCACGCAGTTTATCGAAGAGTTCCGTGATCAAGGGGAGAGCATAGCGGTTCTTGATGGTGATACAGTTCAAGCCCCGGTAATCAATACATGGCCTCAGAGTACCATCCTTTTTCTTCACGAAGAAGAACCCTGCTCCCGCCGGGGAACTGGAGGGCCGTATGAATCCTTTCTCAAGATTCTCCTTTATGTAGTCTTCCATGGCTTGAGACTCAGGTATCGACAATGGGTAAGTTTTGGACTTGGGCAAGGTGTATCCTGGGACCAAATTGATGGGGCAATCGTAGGACCGATGAGGAGGCAATTGTTCTGAGCGGACCTTGTTAAAGACCTCATGGAAAGGGTGATACACAGGGGGAAGAATGGAGTCCTGAGTCATTGTGTTAGCCAAGAGTTTGGGAGACTTCCCTGACCTCGGTTTCCAGGTGATGGGGGTAGGTGAGACCCAGTCAATTGGAGGGTTGTTCTTCTGCAACCAAGGTAGGCCAAGGGTTACTGGCGTACCTGGGGCCTGGATGGCGTCAAGTACCAGGGTCTCGCTGTGGGAGTAGGTAGATAGCAGGAGAGGTACGGTCTGTAGCGAGATTAAGGGTGGAGACAGCGAACGACCATTAATCCCAACCAAGGCAATAGGTTGGGCCTTCTTCACCAAAGGTATCCGGTTCTGTTTAGCGAAATCGAGGTCTACAAAGTTTCCTCCAGCACCGGAGTCGATAAAGGCAGCAGTAGATGTGCGAAACTCAGCGCCTGCGAGAGAGATAGGAATCGTAAGTTTCTTAGGCAGTTCCTCCTTGGGGAGGGGACGAGGAGAGATAACACCCAGTGAGAGCCCCTCCATACTCACTGAGTGTTCCCATCTCCTGGACGCAAAGGGCATGCACGGACCAGATGTTCAGGGGATCCACAGTAGAAACAGAGTCCGCCGGCGTAGCGGTGTTGTCGTAGTGGATTCCGGATCTGTTGCACCCCTAATTGCATTGGCTCGGGAGGCTCCAGTGCCAGCTGCTGTGAAGGAGGTGGTCTAGGAACCAGAGGAGAGTTGGGGAAGGGTGCTTGGAAGGTTAGTGGCCGGGCATTCTGATGCTCCGAGCGTCATACCTGGATGCGTTGATCAATACGTACGGCCAAGTCAATGAGCGCCTCCAATTGGTCTGGCCTGGGTTGCCGAGCAAGCTCGTCCTTGATGGACTCCGAAAGACCTTGCCAGAAGACGGAGACGAGCGGCTCTTGTCCCCAGTTCGTCTCGGCGGCGAGCGTGCGAAATTCCACTACATACTGTGTCCCCGATCTTCGCCCCTGAGTTATCTGGAGGAGGGAAACAGATGCCATCTCCCGGCGTGCAGGGGAATCAAAGACTTGTCGGAACTCACCCTTGAAGGCTAGGTAGTCTTGTGTCAGGTCCGGGCGCAACTCCCAGACTGGCGAGGCCCATGCCAGCGCGCTGCCCGTCAGTAGGTTGTACACGTAGGCTACCTTCTTCCGGCCGGTGTCGTACTGAAGGGGTGCCATTTCAAATTGAACCTCACACTGGTTAAGGAAACCTCTGCACTCCTGCGGGTTGCCAGCGTACGGCTTGGGAGGCGGTATCTTCACGTCCTGACTGCTGGGTCTGACTGGTTCTGCAGCCTGTGGAGGAGAAAGAGGAACAGGTGCTTCCGGTACCAGAACCGAAAGTTTAGCCATTTGGCGTGTTAGGGCCACAATCTGATCAGCCATGGCCTGGTTTTGCTGTATCAGCGTAGAGATTGCTTGCCTCAGTTCGGCCTGGTCTGCGTCTTGTGGGCTCGTCATAATGTTACGCCGGAGTAGCCCGCAGACCAGACCTGTCCCTAGAACTGAGGTGGCAGGTATGAAAACACACACCGACAGAGCGAGGGACGTGTCCGGGTTGTGGTATTAGATGGTGCCAGGCCAGATGGGGTGTATTGCGAGAATACTTGCCGATACCGTTTTCCCAGAAGAATGGTCGTTGCCGTTGCCGAGATCAGGGGTAGGAGATGTATGGAGGAATCGAGATGAGTGCCGAGGTCGAAGGGAGCCAGAAGGTACTTAAACAGGAACAATCCAAAGTAGAGAGCCAAAGGGGGTAGTCTGCCAAGCCGCGTCTAAACCGAGAGAATCAAAGAACAAGCACTGTAAAACACCCATACAAAAACTATGACGAGCGAGGAAGCACAGAACAGAGAGGGTATATAAAGCTGGAACAGCCAACCAGGAGAGGGGGCGTGCCTGGAGGAGGTGTGCATTGGCTGCTGTTCTTAGAGCTCAGGTGACACTCAGCAAGAGCCAGATTGTAACCATGCGGTGTTTGGGGGCGGAGCCTGAGTGGGGATAAGTTCAAGGGCTTTTGTGTGTGCACTGTAAGTCCAACGTGTGCATGAGAGGAAGCAACGTGGGGTGCGCACGTGCGTGCGGGGCGGAGATTCCGTGCCGACGGCTGTGGCGCAGAGCATGGAGGAAGAACCTCGTGGAGCGTCCCACCATGCCGAGGGGTAAGTGATGAAGCTGAAGGGGGCTTGCGTGGTTGTAGTGGAAGGGTCTGAGCAGTGTAAGGAGAGAGCCGTGAGCTCCGCCTGAGACGCTGTGTGCTCACATTCCTAACAAGTGTATACCAAAACCAATCTCTGCATAAATCTTACAATGACAGCAGCCATCTAAATCTGTTTCTCCCTTTTTTAAATACCCTGTTCCTTCACTGGATACACCCTTTGGAGTAGACTTGTCACTCCTCTCGAGAGAGGTTTGCGGATGCTTGGACCTCTAAGGGGCAACAAGGCAGCTTCCCGCTTCCCCTCTCCCCGACCTTGAATTTTAATTCTTCTTCTCCTTGCTTTTCAGACACTAACATTCATGTATTCAATTTCCGAAGATTCCCAAAGCAGCTGCTTTGTTTCTTCTTCAATTAATGTTCATTAAAAAAACAATCCTATGCTGTAGATTGAGAGATCTACTCACTCATAAGAACAAGAGTAGCCAAAAAGACTGAGCACTACTTCCCAAAAGGTGAACAAAAAATGATCAAATAAAGCAAAAGGAGACATGTCCATGTGTATGCTGTTTGCATCCATGATGATAATAAATTAGCTTCATTTTTTAATGGGTATGCTCTCCTTTTGCTGTATTTGATAATTTTTTGTTCACCTTTTGGGAAGTTGTGCCCAGTCTTCTTGGCTACTCTTGTTCCTGTTTCTCAAAGACTTCAGCACACCTGTACCTGAGGACGTGGAGGATGTGGATTACCACCCAAGGATGCTGCACTTCATGTGAGTCCTTGTAAAGTATCTCTTACCTTTCATCACACTATATTTCTATGTATATGTGTCTGGACACAATTTGTGGGTATACCTTACTACAGTGCAAGTGGGTTACCACCAGTTGATTGGTTATATAAGAGATTGCCTCATATATTGATACCTTAAGGGTATTCCCTCTAAAGGACATTATTCATTTTTATTGAAGACCTTTGCTTACATGCTGAGCATTACACAATGTGTTTATATACTCACTCATAAACCTACTCTTGCCCTCTACCTTCCCCTACTTAAAAAACAGTGGCCACTCTTGACCAGGACTGGAAGGACCACTCCTCACATTGATGGATACAGACTGTAGGCTCCCATATGATTAACAAATATAATTCTAATAAATTCTGATAATTGCAACTACAGTAGCTGCCAGTGGCTTTGACATACAGTACAATGACAGACTTAATCAGCTGGATCTTTTAGTGATAGGAGGGCAATCAATGTATTGTACAGAGGAATGATGAACAAATATTGTACCATGTTTAATACATAAATTCTTTACAGAATGCTACATTTGAGAAGTTAAAGGTATTTTTGTATGTAAGAAATATAAATGCCGCACCACCACCCTCAAATGATAATGATGCCGGTGCTTGAATACAGTAGGAACCTTTTATACATACAAAGATCTCCTATTTACCTTGCAGACTCTCGACATATCTGCTCCTCCCAATATGTCAGCTTTGATCTCTCGTTATGCCCGTGCTCACCTTATGTGATCTACTCATAACTGACTCCTTTCCACCCCTTTCACCTCTACTGCTCTCTCAACTTAAACCTTCTCCCCTCACTGCTTCTTACCTGTGGAACTCCCTCACACTCAAACTTGAAGCACCCTCTCTCCCCACCTTTAGATCAAACCTTTAAACTCATCTCTTACAGTACATTATGCATTTCAATAGCCTTGACTCATGATTACTGTCCCACACCATAGTCACTCCTATCAGCCATTGTGGATAAGCACTGCCACCTACTGCTCGTGTTTGTAAGTCTCTCAACATATCACTAAAAAACAGCAAATAGCGCACAGCCAGGGAGCAAGGTGAAAGTTAAATGTTCAAATCCATTTATTTCAGTACATGACTGATGACATCATCACCCCTATGAGGAAAGAAAATGCACCTCCTATGCATATCGGACCGGTAGGTCCTTTATCAAGGAGTCTGGCACATTGAGCAATTAGGTGTCTTATATACCCCTAGTTTAATCAAAATAATATGACATACCTGTGTGAAATCGGGTTGATCCCCGTTGCGCCTGTGCATGACGTCACGTAGGGCTCCACCACCTCAGGCACAAAGGCCTGTGGGTAAAAAGCGCCCCCCGCGCTACCCCGCGCCTGCTCACTACAGGAGAACAACCGAAGACACAAGCCTGTGAATCGGCAATAAGTCCTGCCCCCCATGACATCACACCGGGCCCCCGATTGGCTAGTGCGTGCCGCCGTTCAACCAATGGCAAGCCAGGCTGGACCAGCAACACGCCCACCCCTCGGACACCCACGCAATGCCATAACCAAGCGTACATACTCCTCTATAGCACAATGATGCACTTACAAAGTAAGATGACCAAAAGATAATCAAAAAATACCAAAAAATAAATAAAAGCATTCTGCTTCATAATCATAGAATAAACAGACAGGACGTCCTACAGGTATCTGATCTCCATTGCTCCATATCCCACCGAACACAATGAAATGTACAATAATAAAAACAATGTCACTGGATAAACACCTAAATGACAACAGAGTTATAATATGCTAACTAACAAAACACAAATAATACCCACAATAATTAGACCATATATCTTTATATTAAAACTATATAAAACATTCTATTTAAATCTGCAAATATCATCCAAGGAGTAATGAAAAAAATGAATCAACAATTTCACTTGCTAACATTTACAGTCATCAATCTCATATCAATAACATCTAACACAGTAATAGTATTTCGTGGTATGTCCACGTGAATGATATGCATACTGGATATCGGTATCAATCTATTATCAGTAAACAGTACACGAGATTCAGGGAATAACCCTTGCTCAAAGGAAAATAAAACTCCACCAATTTCAATGTTTGAGGAAATGGCTTAAATTCCACTCTATGTTCAGAACGCAGGGAGTTCTAGTTTGAAGCATAAAAATCCAATATGCCTCCCTACGGTCCAACATATTGAGTAAATCACCCTTTCTCTCATTGGCAAACACTTTTTCAATTCCTCTCACTGTCAATCCTTTAATACCCCTTTGTCACATTGTGAAAAATGCTTCGAGACTGGATGTGACCAGTCTCGTTTTTTGATCATTCTTACATGTTCAAGTATTCTACTTTTTAGTGATCTCGTAGTCCTCCCTACATAATTAATTCCACACCCGCATGTCAGCAAATAAATAACATACTGGGTGTCACAATTTATAAAGGATTTAATAGGGAATGTATGACTATTGGTAGAGCCCATGAAATGCCTTGAAGGTAACATAAATTGGCACATTTTGCATCCTCCACACCTAAATGATCCTTTTGTAATGAATTTTCTAACAGAAGGGGATGAGGATACATAACTTGGGGATACATATGCGGCAATAGTTTTGGCCCTCCGGTACACAAACCGGGGGCCTTTGATAACACAATATCTCAGGCTCCCATCTAATAACAAAATATTCCAATATTTCCTAATGATGTTTTGGACTTGCTGGCTACACTTATTATATTGCGTACTTATAAGAGGTACATCCTCATTTGTGTGGTATGCATTTCGATTTTTACCCTTATCATAATCCTTTTTAGAATGACGAGCTTTTTTATCTGTCATTCCATCTGTTCTCAGGTCATCCTGTCGGGGGTATAATAAATCCTCCCAATTAATAGATGAAACCTCCTGAAGGGTATTTGCTAAATTTTTGATATTATACCCCCTCTGTTGGAATTGGTGGCTCAACTCCTCAGACTGTCGGACGAAACCCTCATTCGTAGAGCAGTTCCTCCTCAGTCTGAGGAATTGGCCTTTGGGGATACCTTTTATCACTGCAGGAGGGTGGCAACTGTCTGCTCTTAACAACATATTCCTCGAGTTTGGCTTTCTAAATACTTCTGTTTGTATTTGGCTCTCAATGTCAATAAACAACCGAAGGTCCAGATAGTCAATGTGATGTACATTAAAATTATAAGTGAATATCAAATTATTATTGTTACAATTAATGTAATCAAAAAAATTGTGCAATGTGTCTAAATTTGGGAAGGGGATTTAGACACTTTGCACAATTTTTTTTATTACATTAATTGTAACAATAATAATTTGATATTCACTTATAATTTTAATGTACATCACATTGACTATCTGGACCTTCGGTTGTTTATTGACATTGAGAGCCAAATACAAACAGAAGTATTTAGAAAGCCAAACTCGAGGAATATGTTGTTAAGAGCAGACAGTTGCCACCCTCCTGCAGTGATAAAAGGTATCCCCAAAGGCCAATTCCTCAGACTGAGGAGGAACTGCTCTACGAATGAGGGTTTCGTCCGACAGTCTGAGGAGTTGAGCCACCGATTCCAACAGAGGGGGTATAATATCAAAAATTTAGCATATACCCTTCAGGAGGTTTCATCTATTAATAGGGAGGATTTATTATACCCCCGACAGGATGACCTGAGAACAGATGGAATGACAGATAAAAAAGCTCGTCATTCTAAAAAGGATTATGATAAGGGTAAAAATCGAAATGCATACCACACAAATGAGGATGTACCTCTTATAATTACGCAATATAATAAGTGTAGCCAGCAAGTCCAAAACATCTTTAGGAAATATTGGAATATGTTGTTATTAGATGGGAGCCTGAGAGATTGTGTTATCAAAGGCCCCCGGTTTGTGTACCGGAGGGCCAAAACTATTGCCGCATATGTATCCCCAAGTTATGTATCCTCATCCCCTTCTGTTAGAAAATTCCTTATAAAAGGATCATTTAGGTGTGGAGGATGCAAAATGTGCCAATTTATGTTACCTTCAAGGCATTTCATGGGCTCTACCAATAGTCATACATTCCCTATTAAATCCTTTATAAATTGTGACACCCAGTATGTTATTTATTTGCTGACATGCGGGTGTGGAATTAATTATGTAGGGAGGATTACGAGATCACTAAAAAGTAGAATACTTGAACATGTAAGACTGATCAAAAAACGAAACTGGTCACATCCAGTCTCGAAGCATTTTTCACAATGTGACAAAGGGGGTATTAAAGGATTGACAGTGAGAGGAATTGAAAAAGTGTTTGCCAATGAGAGAAAGGGTGATTTACTCAATATGTTGGACCGTATGGAGGCATGTTGGATTTTTATGCTTCAAACTAGAACTCCCTGCGGTCTGAACATAGAGTGGAATTTAAGCCATTTCCTCAAACATTGAAATTGGTGGAGTTTTATTTTCCTTTGAGCAAGGGTTATTCCCTGAATCTCGTGTACTGTTTACTGATAATAGATTGATACCGATATCCAGTATGCATATCATTCACGTGGACATACCACGAAATACTATTACTGTGTTAGATGTTATTGATATGAGATTGATGACTGTAAATGTTAGCAAGTGAAATTGTTGATTCATTTTTTTCATTACTCCTTGGATGATATTTGCAGATTTAAATAGAATGTTTTATATAGTTTTAATATAAAGATATATGGTCTAATTATTGTGGGTATTATTTGTGTTTTGTTAGTTAGCATATTATAACTCTGTTGTCATTTAGGTGTTTATCCAGTGACATTGTTTTTATTATTGTACATTTCATTGTGTTCGGTGGGATATGGAGCAATGGGGGTCAGATACCTGTAGGACGTCCTGTCTGTTTATTCTATGATTATGTAGCAGAATGCTTTTATTTATTTTTTGGTATTTTTTGATTATCTTTTGGTCATCTTACTTTGTAAGTGCATCATTGTGCTATAGAGGAGTATGTACGCTTGGTTATGGCATTGCGTGGGTGTCCGAGGGGTGGGCGTGTTGCTGGTCCAGCCTGGCTTGCCATTGGTTGAACGGCGGCGTGCACTAGCAAATCGGGGGCCGAGTGTGATGTCATGGGGGGCGGGACTTATTGGCGATTCACAGGCTTGTGTCTTCGGTTGTTCTCCTGTAGTGAGCAGGCGCGGGGTAGCGCGGGGGGGTGCATTTTAACCACAGGCCTTTGTGCCTGAGGTGGTGGCGCCCTACGTGACGTCACGCGCAGGCGCAACGGGGATCAACCCGATTTCACACATGTATGTCATATTATTTGGATTAAACTAGGGGTATATAAGACACCTAATTGCTCCATGTGCCAGACTCCTTGATAAAGGACCTACCGGTCCGAAACGCGTAGGAGGTGCGTTTTCTTTCCCCGTGGGGGTGATGATGTCATCCGTCATGTACTGAAATAAATAGATTTGAACTTTTAACTTTCACCTTGCTCCCTGGCTGTGCGCTATTTGCTGTTTTTTTGCTGTTACTGGATCCCCATCCATGGCTGGCACGCCACTGCTGATCCTTGGAGACTGTGGGAGTGGGTAAGAGACTTTATTCATGACTGCAATAGTTGAGTACTTTGAAAAGTTTGATATGGTTCAAGTGACTCACAGGTCAATACATTACACCCACTCCTATTTATCCCATGATGGAGTCATTATAAATGAAGATTTCAGTCCATATTTGGATGAAGTTATACTGGGGTTGAGCACCCTATTTTCTTCTCAACATATCACTTACAGATGTGGCAAAGATTACTGTTTTCAATGCAGCGGTTGTGTAACAGCATCAATTGCGGCCTGGTTGATTTAACGCTGCGGGGGGTCCCATTGAAAGAAATAGACCCACGGAGAACCATCGCAACTGCAACCTCCCCCAGCGCTGCAAAGATCAGGAGATCCGATTGCGACACCGAAAACAGTAACCTTTGCTACATCTGTAGATTGTGGAAGAAATGGGAGTCTCACACCCCCTAGTGGCGCTACTCAATGCAAGCCAACTATAATGATATAGCAATAGTGAAATCTGAAACTGCTTGTTGAACAGCCATTTGCGTCACATGTAAATTATCCACATATCTATAGAAGACAGTATTAAAGTCCCCCCCCCCCAATAGCCTCTGGAGTGAGGAAAGTCTTGTATGGGGTATGGGACCTGAGTAAATGAAGAACTCACTGTTAGGATTATGAGACGCTTGGCTGCTCCGGTGTGCTCCTGCTAGATGAGTATCAAAAGATCCAGGAAAAACGAAGCGGTGCAACTTCCATGCAGGTAAGGACATAGACCAGGACAATGACACTCAAGTGTAGACTTTATTGACACCCGACAGCTTGAGTGTCATTGTCCTGGTCTGTGTCCTTACCTGCATGGGAGTTGCACCGCTACATCTCTAGATTGTAAGCTCTCCAGGGCAGAGATTTCCTTTTCCATTGTCTGATTTTGTTTCTTGCACTTATTGTACTATAATTCCCTGTACTGTATTGTCTTCTGAGTACAGACGTGGGCGGTATATAGTACATATAAATGTAGCCCTTGTTCCCCCGTGACTAGAAGGGACTACCGGTACTGCTGTTACCTGTTGGCTAACAGAAGCCCTAAGCCTCCACCACTGGGAGCCTGAGGTTACCGTGTGTTCGCCTTGGTGCAGCGCCTCAACCTGAGAGGGACTCCGGCGCAGCAGTATAAGCCCCTCACAGGAACAATGCCAATTGTAATACACACATTGGTATATAATATCAACCTTTACTGAACGCACATATAATATAACAACAAATACCACACAGTATAATGCACACCCAACCCAGTACCACCAGTGAGTGTCCCCAAAGTACATTGGGTGCTAGGCACCAATACCCTGATGTCATTCTCCCAATGTCCGGGCCCACCTAAAAATGTTGGGAGTAGCGCTACCCCGTGAACTGTTGGTGCACTTTGTTGAGGTACCTGCTGAGTACTCCAGTACCCGGTGCATCCAACTTACAACAGGGATCCGCTGATGGTCATTGTCCACGATAGCATTTGCCTCTACATGGGGTGAACTCCGGTAGGTCTCACCTTTGAGAGTCTCTTTAACGTAAGTGGTCTGGTCCCAGACCACAGGCCACAATTCACCGTGCGGCGTCTTTGCTGATGCCTATCCTCACTACTAGCAGCAACTGGGGAAGGTCCCTGACTATGGGCTTTCCCTGTAGCAGCCACAAGCTATTTGAGAGTGGGTCCTATCTTGGACCTAAGTGGTAATCTGGCCTAGTCTCAGTGCCACTGACACCCAGACACTACCTGGCCCCTTCTCTGTCCTAGCTCCAACTGCCCCTCACACTCTAAGCGCGCCAAATCTATCTACCCTCTCCTCAGAGGATCTGGGGAACCCTATTGGTCAACACTGCCAACAAGAGTATTATGCCCCAAAGAACTCTTAAGGCTGCGTCCCCGCTAGCGCTGAGCTCACTGAGTGGGCGGCGCATGGCGAGGTGACTTGCATATATATATATGCAGGGGGTAAGTCAGCAGGTTCATCGCGGCTCAGCGCTGTCTTGTTTACCATGCCCGTGACCTTAGGCTTTGTCCCTGCTGGCGCTGAGCATACTCATGCTTGGAGAGCTCTTCAAGCATGAGCGCCGGGTATCCGTTAAATTTTCGCAAGCGCTCACAGGGGGAAGCGGGCGGACGCTGCAGGGGAAGCTGAGCATGCTAGAAAGTTTAAATAATTTGTTTACTTAAGTGCCGAGCGCCGGTGAGCATGTGTCCACGCATATGCGCGCGCATCGCGTGAGCAGGGACTTGCTTTTTTATAGACATTCTCATGTATTCAAAGAATTTATTTTCATGCAAACGAAGCATTGGATATAAGGTGGCAAATTCGCCTAGTGTCTCGCGCTGGCGATTTATCTCATGGACACTTGTTGTCCTGCCGCCCAAAAGTTCAGTTTTGAGGTACACATTTTCCATTTTAAAAAAAATTGCAGAGCTCTTTTGACATTGACATAATAAAATAATAATTGAGTTTGCATTTAAATAAATTCTTTGAATACATGAAAATGTCTATAAAAACTTTCGACTATATATTGCAAAATGTAGAGGGAATGATTACACCTGTCCAAACCAATTTTTGCCACATCATTCGTGCAGAGGAGAGATTGATATTGACTTTGCGGTAAGTTGTACGTGGAATATATACTGATATAATGATGTCAATGTGTAAATATGTGTCAATATATATATATTGATATATAGTTTAAGTGTGTGTGTGTGTGTGTGTGTGTGTGTGTGTGTGTGTGTGTGTGTGTGTGTGTGTGTGTGTGTGTGTGTGTGTGTGTGTGTGTGTGTGTGTGTGTGTGTGTGTGTACACATACGCTTCTGTGTGTGTGTCCGTATATATTTCAGTGTGTGTCAACGTGTATGTATATATGGAAAAACAGAAAGAAAGAGGTTTGTGTCCATATGTGTATATATATATATATATATATATATATATATATATATATATATATATATATATATATATATATATGGCCAAAAAAGAGATATAGTAGCGCCACTTATAAACCAGTGAAAAATATAAAACCTTATACAATTTACTATATTCAAAGATGAAAAACAATCCTAAAGAAAATATGATTAAAATAATGACTAACTAAAACGCTCTATTACAAAAATATGCAATTAGATAAAAACATAAAAATTAAAACAATAAAATTATGAAAATGTCCAATTTGTAATAGTCCAAACCCCAGAATGAGTCTTGATAGGTTCTGAAGGAACTGATTGCTGGATCAAGGGGTCCACGGCTGCTCTCACATGGAAGAACCACTTCCAAGATAATTGCTATAGAAACAAAAACAAAACAGAGAGTGCACGCCCCATAGTGTGATCCTGTACAATTTAATAGGGAGGGGGTTTGGTGAGGGGGATTAAAAACACTTACAAAGTATAAGTGATATATAAGCAATTTGTGACAAAATTATCACCACCGATGCAGGCCGTCCCGTGATGTATTGGAATCCAACTGGAACCCTTGGGCAGTGCATCCGACAGTGTCCATTCTTTTCCGCGATCAAACGAAGTCCTCCACGCAATGTGTCATCAGAGTAGGCCTCAATACTGCTCCTGCACGCTCCGGCCGTAAAGCATGCAGACAACGTGATGACGTAATGTCGTAATTTTACGTCCCTGACGCGTTTCGTCACAATAATGCAACTTTATCAAAGGGATTTGTACATGAACAGTAGTGGCTAGATATATATACTATCGTGTCTGCAATCCCATTGGTACAACAATTTGTGATACTTACGCCCCTAAGAACGAGACTTTAAGTAATTAATTATAAACATATGGATTGCAAAACACCCCAGTATTACATATATGTATTAAAATATATAAGCACTTGAAGAAATAAACTAAAATAATATCATACTGTAGTAAAAACATCATTAAACATATGCCACTGAATAAAATTCGCAAAAATGGTAAATATATAATACATTCAATAATCCTATAATATAGTAAAATTTTGCATAAAACATAATAGAACAAATACAATAAACATCAATTAATCTCATAAATATACATTCAATAATGAAATAGACTTGAAAGTATCAATCCTAAAGGTCTAAACAGTCTCTGTGTGTTCAGATATCTATAACTGCACATAACCACGCACAATGACTAATATTGCATTAATGCATGACATATGCAAGAATATATCTGCCCAAGCCCACAGAATAGGTAAAAAGCATAATTCAAACAGGACAATTTTATATAAATCAAGTAAAGGAAAAAGGAAACAGGAAAAATGATATCCAATGGATATTGGATTGCATGATATCTTGTTAAAAAATGTGATATTGTGAGGGGGGGAAGGGGGAAAGAAAGGGGGAAGGAAATGGAGGAGGAAATTGGGAAATGAAGGGGAGAGGGGAGGAGAGGGGGGGGGAAAGAGGGGGAAAAATATTGGGGAGGGGAAAGAAAAAGAGGAGGGGGAAAGGGAGGGGGAAAAGGATGGGGGGAGGGGAAAAGGGGGAGGGGAAAGAGAGAAGAAAAGAAAAGAATAAAAGAAAAAAGGAAGAGGGGGAAAAAGGGGGGGGAAGAGAGAAGGGAAAAGGATAAGAGAGAAAGAAAAGGAAAAAGGGAGAGATAAAGAGGAAAGAGGTGAAAGAAAAAGGGGGGGAGGGAGGTTGAGGGTTACAGGGGAATGGAGGGGGGGAAAGGAGAGGAAAGGGAAAGGTATTACAGAGGTGAGGGGAATGGAGCAAAGAGCACAAAAACAGAACCGAACCTATAGCTCATACCAGAGTACTGGTATCCAGACATTCATTTAGATCCCCGTGGGTTAATGTCCCCAACCGGTGGATCCAGAATGTCTCCCTTCTACACAAAGATATATAAATTATATATAGCCACGGCTGCTTTTATTTGAACACTTCTTGGTTATTTTCCGGGGACTTTTTCAGAATGCCACGCGCTTCACCGCGTTCATGCCACATTCATGCCATAATCATGCCGCATTCATGCCAGCCGTCAGCCGCGCTTGATCTGTTTAATGATAATGGTTCGGATTTAATTGGGTGCAATTCTTCGCGTGTCCGCCAGGTGGCAGAAATTCATGAATTGTAATGAATTCTAATGTGTACACTACAGTACTGTACATGTGCTTCAGTAATGTGTCGACTTGCAGGTGTTTAAAAAATACCACAGTGGTCCATTGTGAATTGACCTTGGTACTGAAGAAGTTACAATATTGTATCAATTTACAGTACTGTATGTTCTAGAAACATTGTACAGGCATACCCCACATTAATGTACACAATGGGTTCGGAGCATGTATGTAAAGTGAAAATGTACTTAAAGTGAAGCACTATCTTTTTTCCTCTTATTGATGCATGTACTGTACTGCAATCGTCATATACGTACATAAAGTAGAGGCAACTCTTATTCTAACAAAAACCAGTGGCAATTCCCCAAAAAACCCAGGAAACACCCAGGTACATTCTGAATACATGCCTTAAACTTTCCTTAAACTAGCCCCAGCATTTCTGCATTGATTAATGGCCTATCAGATAAACAGCGGGGGTCCCTGGCAGTCCCATTCAAACTGAATTGGACTGCCAGGGATCCCTGCTGTGTTAAACCTATGGGTCGTTAGTCAATGCAGAAATGCCTTAAACGTGCCTCAAACTAGCCCAGAACATACCCAGCACATACCCAGCACATACCCAGAATGTAACCCGGCTAGTTTACGGCAAATGTTAGAATAAACGTTGCCTCTACTGTAACTGATGTAAATAATGCATTTGTAACAGGTTCTATAGTCTCCCCGCTTGCGCACAACTTTGGTACAGGTAGGGAGCCGGTATTGCTTTTCAGGATGTGATGAGAGGCGCATGCGTGAGCTGCCATTTGCCTATTGGGCAATATGTCCTTACGAGTGTACTTAAAGTGAGTGTCCTTAAACCGGGGTATGCCTGTATTTTGTTATAGAAGGAGACACAATGAAACAATTTAAAACAATCAACATTTTTTTTATTGGTGGAGTACTGTAAGTCAAAAAACATTTATGGAGTAAGTAAAAACATCTATTTATTAATACAATTTAAAACAAACAACATTTTTTTTTATTGGAGTACAGTAAGTCAAAACATTTACAGGTGTATGGTGTGAGTAAATACATTTATTTATTAATACAATTTAAAACAATCAACATTTTTTTTATTGGAGTACAGTAAGTCAAAACATTTACAGGTGTATGGTGTAAGTAAAAATATTTATTTATTAATACAATTGAAAACAATCAACATTTTTTTTATTGGTGGAGTACTGTAAGTCAAAAATGAATCAACATTTGAACAGACGACCAATCACACAGCGAATTCGATCCACACCAGTCTGTCCTTCCAGGGACGATGCCTTGTATGCCGCAAAATGCCATTTATGGAGACTCTCACGATTTTCATTAAATGATCTGTAATGGAATGATAGCGCCGCAATTCTTCCACAATAGTCTTTCTTAAATTTTCAGGAAGAGCCTTTTTGACGCAACTCCCTTCGTAATTGACATTGTGGGCAAACCTATACTTCTCCCTGAGTTGCTGGCACAGATCGTGCAAGATGATGTCGGGCACCGGGTGTGCTTGTGGCAGCAGGCGAGGGTAGGTGGTCTGGGAGGATGCTTTCCTCCTGTCTTAGTCGCCTTGTCTGTGTTGTCTCCTGGCGTGGTCTTGACGGTGTTGTCATGTCATCCTCGTCAACGGCATACATGAACACATATTCTTCTGATGGAGGGGGTGCGCTTGGTGATGGAAGGTTGATGGTCCCATCCATCCCATCCATGCCACCCTCCTTCTCCTGCGTCCGACATAAAGGGACAGGAACTACAATGAAATTATGTATCCCCGCTATGTCAGTCTCTATCTTCTCCATGCGCTTATCCATCTTCTCCATCTGCTTCTCCATCTTCTCCATCCGTTGATCCATATTTAGCATGGTCTCTTAAAGCAGATCTATCTTTACCAGCATAGAGTTCTCAGGGATATCGACACTTAACCTATTCAGCATGCGGTCTAACGAGCTGGATCATGTGCATGTGTGCTGTGGACATCTAAGTGGGTGGGTGCTGGAGCGGATGAGATAGGGGTTCCCTGGAGAGAAGCGGCAGCGAGGAGTGCAGGAGAAGGTGTCCTGTGGGTTCCCTGGAGAGAAGCGGCAGCGGCAGCGAGGAGTGCAGGAGAAGGTGTCCTGTGGGTTCCCTGGAGAGAAGCGGCAGCGTCATCGAGGAGTGCAGGAGAAGGTGAAATGTGGGTTCCCGGGAGAGCAGCGGCAGCGTAGAGTGCAGGGGAAGGTGACCTGGGGGTTCCCTGGAGAGAAGCAGCAGCATCTTCGAGGAGTGCAGGAGAAGGTGAAATGTGGGTTTCTGGGAGAGCAGCGGCAGCGTCGATGGGTGGCTCCCATATGTTTTGCTTTAATGATATATCAGCCAATTTCTTCTTGACATAATAAGGCTTCTTAAAAGCCTTAGCCTTTGGAGTCGTCAGAAGGTTTTCTTTATTAGCCTTAGCCTTTCGCTTTGGCCTTGGCTTGGAAACGACTTCTGCCTTTCGCTTTTTTGGCACGGCAGAAGAAACAAATTCCTGCCTCCGTAGAATCGGGGTTGATCCATGGAAGCAGATGGCACAATGCAGTATCTGGACAAGGGCAAGTTCAGATACAGATCATAGAGTGGTAGGCTATGCAATGTGTGTCACCTTTTATGCATGGCAACAAGGTCCAGGTGTTAAAAGTTGGCATACTCTAATGTGACTCATTAACGTATAAATACACCATCCATTTTGTTGATTCACTGCACATTGAATACACATCCACTAAACATCGAATATACATTCTTGTGTTTGTATTTCTTTCTACAAGCAGTGATGCCTGTTAAAAAGATTTCTAAGGATCTCAGCATGATAATAAAGGATATGTACACGAGAGGACATGAATTTCAGATATTCAACGCTGGTTAAGTACTTCTGGCCTCGTTGTACCAGCAGCCACCGTGAGCTATCATGCCCACGGTAAGACCAAAAAATTAAAGAAGACACCAACGGTAACTACCGCATAAGTAAAGTATTTTGAATATGTTTTCTTTACCGTGCAGTACTGCAATTGGTTAGATGACTTATTGGTTAGATGACTTATTGTTTTTAACAGAACCATTTTCCTAGCAATTATTAGAGATACTGTACTGTACAATTTGTTTTTGTGTTGCACCTCCTTCCTCAATTATCATAATACAGTAATTACATTCTTACATTCTTATAATAAATTCTATTTCTACAGTATTTCAAAGTGAGTTGCACGTCTTTCCTTAATTATTACTCACTTCATTATTACTCATTATGACTCACGCACTCACAACCCCCATTTCAGTACACAGTTTACTGTTTACTGTAAACAGTGTGACACACACACAAATAAAGTACAGTACCATAAATATTATATTATAATTGTTATCGCTGTATAATTATATAACTATATTATCTATCTATCTATTATTATTGTTATCGCTGTATATTTATATAACTATATTACTGTATATATATATATCTATTATTATTTATATCGCTGTATATTTATATAACTACAGTATACAGTATTATATATATTTAGCCATACTGTAGGCTTGCGCATAAATTATGTACTGTACTTGTGGCCTACTGTAACGTATTGTTGTTTTTCCTTTACACTGTAGGGAGACAACTCTTCTGGTTGACCAAATAAGTGAAGAGAATGATGAGAAGAGTGCCACAAGAGTCAAAGACACTCTGCAGAAAAATCACAATATAACCATATCAGAGAGCAGCATTAAGAAGATGAGACGCAGAATTGGATGGAAATACTGTATGGAAGTGTGAGGTTAGTACTGGACAGTACAGGAGGCAAATGTGTGGTTTAAGAAACTATACTGTACATATAAAATTATTCCTTGTCATTACAGAGTGTACCCTATTATAAGGGACGTCAATACGATCAAGAGAGTGGTCCAGACACAGGCATGGAACGACAGTGGTAAAACTGTTCAGGATTGCATCTTTACTGACGAGTCTACTGTATCGCTGGAGAGATTTGCCACCTTTGCATTCCACAAAAAGGGACGCATACTGTATCTATGAAACCGCGTCCAAAACACCCAGTGAAGATGCATGTGTGGGGTGCCATCTCTAGGCATGGACCAGGATGCATCGTCATCTTTGATGGTAAAATAATGCACAAAGTCACATGCTGTAGCCTTATGCACTGTACTGTACTACTGTAGTGTGCATTATTTTGAGCACTTTTCTTTTCTTGTTACAGGAATCACGACCACGATGGTCACCATTTCTACCAGGACAACGATCCGAAGCACACCGCGTCAACTGCGCATATTCTTTCCTGCGGTATCAACTGGGTGAAGACGCCAGCGGAGTAAGTACGGTAACCGTGTCTCATTTTTTCCTACTGTTTACTGTGTATTCCTTTAACTATTTCTCCTTTTTTTCCCCCTCCAATGACAGATCGCCAGACTTCAATCCTATCGAAATGGTCTGGCATTAGCTGAAGGATCATATCCGAAAAGTGGTGAAACCCTCAAAAAAGGATGAGTTGGCGAATGGCATACTGAGTTTTTGGACCAATGTACTCACCGTCGAACGATGTAATAAATATATCGACCATATTGTGACTGTGTTGCCCATTGTGATAGAGCGTAATGGGCAGGCATCAAGAAGGTAGTATGGTACAGTACTGTACTGTAGTATGGTAAGTATTGGCACACCAAGTACAGTATGATACAGGGAAGTATGGCACAGATTGTTTTGCAGTATACAGTATGCACTTAACTGCACTAATTGTTTGTTTTCAGAGAGAGCTGCACTACCAATCTTGTTACAAAGTATTTTACAGTAGTTATAAAGCTGTTATAATGTATAATGAGTTCCAGTATACAGCAGTTTGACAGTAGTAACTGCATAGTTCAATATGGAGTAGTTATACTGTACACAATGCCATTATATGTACTTAACTGCACTCATTTTTTCTTTCCATTTCAGAGAGATCTGCACTAAAAAAGGACATGGGAGGTGGGGTATCATGTGTACATTTTGTGAACTGTGTGTATAGTGTATCTACAGTCATAATTTACAAAACCCGCCCCCCCCCCCCCCTCTCTCTCTCAATGAACTACAGAATGCAATGCGGTTATGACGAAGAAGAGAAAGATTGAACATTTGTATTGCTGTTTTTATTATTATAAATTTGCATTATTCATGGTTATTTGTATTTTTCATTCTTCCATGATTATCCACTGGCCATTAAATTTCAACTGACAGTAGAACTACAGTACATGTACAAAGAAGATAAAGACTGTAATTTGTATAATTCATGATTATTTGTATTTTTCTATTCCTGATAAAATAAAATAAATATTTCTTTACATTCACGATAATCATTGAAACACCCCCTCCCCCACTTATCAGACTAACATATTAAATTCGAGAAGGCATAATCACACATGCGCATGTGTTACCGTAAACAAAGCCTCAAAGATTTTAAAGAATTGCTTTGGGGTTTGGGGGGTAGATGGATGAGTCATTCTCATGGTTTGTGAGAGGTGTCGATAAGAAGTTGAAATCCTTGAGCCTTGTGTGTGTGCAGGGGCGAGGGGGGGAAAGCTGTATGATGGATTACCTGTAGTTCAAATAAATATTTTCAACAGGTCATCATAATGTTGTGATCCCCATACCCCCAAATAAAAATCACAGTATGCCACCCACATCATAAAGCATGTGCATGACTAGTGTAGAATTAAAAAGCTACAGTACTGATTGATGATCAGATTATCAAGAATTGTTATGCAGGCACAGCACATGTCGAGAAACGGGAAAAAAAAAACTTTTTTTCAGACTTGAAGTTCTAATTGAATGGGAAGTTATACACGCATGCAGGAATGTGATGACAGGTTCGGGAAGATTAAAGCCAGAAAGCCATCCATTCCAAGGAATGGTGTGGGAGAGGTGTACTGTAGATAAGAAGTTGAAATACTTTAGACTTGTGTGTGTGCGGGGGCGAGGGAGAGAGCGCTGTATGATGGATTATCAGTTCAAATAAATATTTTCAAAACGTTATCATAATGTTTAATGCGCCGAAATGTGATACTGTAACACGCCTATGCGTTTCAACAATGTTCAAATGAGACATACTGTACAGTACACGCATGCGCATAAAATAAACAGTATGAAAAGAAGTAAAAGTATTGATTACTAAATAATACATATACAGTAGAAATGTGATAATTTTATATTCGAAGAAGACGCAACGTTATATTTTTGTAATACTGTATGAATCTTCACATTTACAATTACTGCGCGCGCGCACACAGACTTGCAGAAAATGTACGGCTGTACTGTAGGTTGAATTGCTATTAGACTTTTAAGACAACAGCTCGCGAACGCCCACCTGAGTTTTTAGACGGTATTGCAGTATTGCAGACAGTGCAAAAATCTGAGCACTAACATCGAAAACAGCTCGGGAAAAAAAAAAAACAGACCGCTTCTGGCCGCGGTTATCAGAGCGGTTCGGCTTCGGCCGCCTTAGGATAAAGGCGGTCGCAGCTGTAGATGTCTACTATCTTGTTGGCTATTTATTCAGTTGTGATGCTGTTAATATACTGTAATAAATGTTCTCTTATTTCTTTGTTTCTTTATAGATTTCTTTCCACTGGAACATCGTTTCGTGCCTTGGCCTTCTCATTCAAGATGGAAAAAAGCACAGTTGCATCAATAGTACATGGCACATGCGTTGCTATTTACAATTCGCTGCAAGCAGAGCATATGCCATTCCCAACAGTTGACAACTTGGAAGATGTAGCAAAGGAATTTGAGTTTAAATGGAACTTCCCAAAATGTGTTGGGTGTATAGATGGCAAGCATATTAGAATTAAACACCCCACAAAATCTGGACAATGTTCTACAACTACAAACATTTTCATTCCATAGTTTTGCAAGCTGTTGCTGACGCAAAATGTCGCTTTATAGCGATCGATGTTGGAGCACATGGAAAGCAAAGCGATGGTGGGGTGTTTAGATCATCTGCACTCTACAAGTTAATCGAACAAAGTACAATTGTGTTCCCAGCTGCAAAAACATTGCCATCAAGTACCAGAGAAAAATTGCCTCATGTACTTTTGGCGGATGAGGCCTATCCGTTGTTGAAATACCTCATGAATCCGTACCCCAGGAAAGCCTTAACAAAAGAGGCAGAAATATTCAATTACAGACTATCTAGGGCCCGACGTTGTGTGGAGGGTGCATTCGGTATAATGTCAGCTAAATGGAGAATACTATGGAAAGCAATAAAAACATCTGTGCCAACTGCAAAAAGTATTGTGAAATGTGCGACTGTACTGCACAATGTGGTCATAAAATGGAAGGCTCTAATGATCTGTCTATAATGGATTCTGTAGATGTACTTCCTTGGTCTCTCACGAGAAATAAAGCCAATAATGTACCTGGGAAAATGGCCAAATGTATACGTGAGTCCTTTAAAGATTACTTCAATGCTGGGGGAGCCGTGCCATGGCAAAATGACCTTTAAAAATTCTATGTTTCTGTTTCTGAAAATTGACAAATATCCATCTTTGATATACTGAATGTATTTCACATTATTAATCGTTTATATTGTATTGTATTGTATTGTATTGTATGTCTTTATTTATATAGCGCCATTAATGTACATAGCGCTTCACAGTAGTAATACATGTGGTAATCAAATAAATAACAGATAATATAAATAACAGGTCATGGGGATAAGTGCTTTAGACAAACATAACATTAAGGAAGAGGAGTCCCTGCCCCGAGGAGCTTACAATCTAATTGGTAGGTAGGGAGAACGTACAGAGACAGTAGGAGGGAGTTCTGGTAAGTGTGTCTGCAGGGGGCCAAGCTTTATGTATCATGTGTTCAGAATGTTCACAGTGCTATTCGTATGCTTCTTTAAGCAAGTGTGTCTTAAGGTGGGTCTTAAAGGTGGATAGAGAGGGTGCTAGTCGGGTACTGAGGGGAAGGGCATTCCAGAGGTGTGGGGCAGTCAGTGAATAAGGTTTAAGGCGGGAGAGGGCTTTAGATAAAAAGGGGGTAGAAAGAAGTCATCCTTGAGCAGAACGCAAGAGTCGGGGTGGCGCATAGCGAGAAATTAGGGTTGAGATGTAAGGAGGGGCAGAAGAGTGTAAAGCTTTAAAAGTGAGGAGAAGAATGGAGTGTGAGATGCGAGATTTGATTGGAAGCCAGGAGAGGGATTTCAGGAGGAGGTGTTAGCAGAAGAGACACTGAAAGTACAATGGGAGAGGTAGGATGAGATCCAGGATAGAGCTTTGTTCCGAATACCAAGAGTATGGAGAATGTGAAGGAGAAGAGGGTGGTCCACGGTGTCAAATGCTGCAGAGAGGTCGAGTAATATGAGCAGAGTGTAATGACCTCTGTCTTTGGCATCATGGAGGTCGTCAGTTATTTTAGTGAGGGCTGTTTCCGTGGAGTGAGCAGTGCGGAAGCCAGATTGTAGAGGGTCTAGGAGAGAATAGGTGTTGAGAAAATGGAGCAAGCGAGAGAATACAAGACGTTCAAGGAGTTTAGAGGCAAAAGGCAGGAGGGAGACAGGTCGATAGTTAGAAAGACAGGTAGGGTCAAGCTTGCTGTTTTTGAGTAATGGTATGACTGTTGCATGTTTGAAGGAGGATGGAAAGGTTCCAGAGCAGAGGGAGCAGTTAAAAATGTGTGTGAGCGTAGGGATAATTTGAGAATTATATAAGTGCATAATTTGAGAAGAAGTGAAGTCACAGCAAATATAAATGGTAAAGGCAGCATCACAGCAGTAATGATGCAGTCTGGTATTGATGATATCCTCCTTTCCAGCGTAGTTCAAATGCAGGAATCAGGGCCAGATGGGGTGTCCACTTCTTCCTCACTTCTTTTGACCTTCCTTTTAAACTTCAGTTGTTCAATAGTCATGCCACTTATAATGGGCCACTTGGATATGGGCTGCAGGCAGACTAGCTGTTCTGACTGGGTTTATATAGGCCTAAAAAGTCACCTGACAATGTTGTTCTGTCTGCTTAATTAGCACATCTGAGGCACATTCAAACAAATGGTTTTCTACACAGGGTGTTCCCTGCCTAGGTGGCAACACTTAATTTGATTAGGGGTAGACAGAAAACAGCATTCAAATATGTTTTTTACCTAGCATTGGATCACTTGCATCTACTATATAATACACACAGCAAAGGCTTCAATGATGATTTAGAGATGGTTTTTACCTGAGGAGAGAAGAAGGATAAGATCCATTAGGGTAAGAGTTCCTTACTTTTAAACTTCAGTTGTTCAATAGTCATACCACTTATAATGTGTGTGTGTACCGGTGTGTGTGTGTGTGTGTGTGTGTGTGTATCAGTGTGTGTGTGTGTGTAACAGTGTGTGTGTGTAACAGTGTGTGTGTGTGTATCAGCGTGTGTGTGTATCTGTGTGTGTATCGGTGTGTGTGTGTATCGGTGTGTGTGTGTATCGGTGTGTGTGTGTATCGGTGTGTCTGTGTGTGTATCTGTGTGTGTATCTGTGTGTGTATCGGTGTGTATGTGTATCAGTGTGTGTGTGTATCGGTGTGTGTATCTGTGTGTGTGTGTGTGTGTGTGTGTGTGTGTGTGTGTGTGTGTGTGTGTGTGTGTGTGTGTGTGCGTATCTGAGTGTGTATCTTTGTGTGTATATCTGTGTGTGTATCTGTGTCTGTGTGTGTGTATCAGTGTGTGTGTGTATCCGTGTATGTGTGTGTATCCGTGTATGTGTGTGTGTAGGTGTGTGTATCAGTGTGTGTGTATCTGTGTGTATCCATATCCGTGTGTGTGTATCAGAGTGTGTGTGCCTGTATGGTATTTGGTCAGTAAGTATGTCCTTATATATTTTTCATGTTACAACTCAAAAGAAAGAAGAAAATCTGCCAATTTTCAAAACCAGTACAAAATGTATTAAATAGTGAAAACACAACATATATTAAACTTTTTAAATAACTTAAAAATTAAACTGTAAACATTAAACATGAAAACGTATTTCTATAACATCATGCCAATACATTTCTACTGCGAGGCGTCAAATTCCTCCACAGTATCATGTACAAGGTCTTGAAATTTTCTCCTGAAACGAAGTTTAGATATTTTTGTTCTAGTGGCGCTATGAAAGGTATGAAACTTTTAAAGAACTCCAAGTCCTCATTGCTGTACTTCATCATTTGATTTATACAGTAAGTCCAAATTTCTGTTCCTCTATTTTCATCATTTTCCGGCGCAAATCGTTAGTGGTCCTGGCTTTCTTGGCGACTGGTTCAGCAGCCGCCACACACTCAGGAACTACATCATCTTCGACGAAGGAGAGCTCGACAATGCTGTCATCCTGTGTACAGTACATGGTTCCTCCAGGTTGGACTCAGTTCTTGCAGGGAGCATCTGTTCCTTCAGTTCCTGTGGGGCCCTGGAAGTTTGCATCATCTGCATCATTTGCAGCATCTAACCGCTATCGGCCACCGTAGGCAGTTTGAGCGCCCTGCTGGAGTCCTGAGCACTGGACGCGGGGCAATGGAAGTCACTTCAGCGCGACACATGAGCTGGCTGTGTGTACCGGAGCGGTCCTATATGTGAGTGTCTTGTTGCTCACTTTTTATTTAAATAAATTACACATTTTACAACGATATGATAGGACACAGACGAAGGTTTGACATAAGACTGCTGAGCTCGACTACAGAAAGTACTTGGACGGTAGCTGGCAGCTGTGAAAGATACCATTACCCTTGTTTGGTACCACACTTGGCCGTGTGAGTACACAGTGATATGTTATATATTATTCCCTCTACCATTTTTTTTATTTTTTTATTTATTGCATTTTTATTGTGCATTTTTATTGTGTGTTATTATGTGTTAGGGACATTTTTTGTCTCTCTGTAATTAGCATTGCGCCCTCCTATTCTCCTTTTTCCACATATTTACACCATGAGGATTGCGGGAAGATCCTTGGTCAGGGGTTGAGCAGCAATCAACACATCTTGTTTGGGCTCGTATGCTCCACCATTATTTTATATTATTGTAGCACCATCCTATTTGGAGGGAGCGCCCCAGGTTCTCTCCTTTTTGTGTCCCTTCAGAAACATCATATTTGAAAAGTACGGCCACGTTGAAGTAAATTCGCTGGTGGCGCTTGGCCCGGGGTCCCCTGATCGCGGTGGCTTGACTTTCTTTAATTCTCTGCGGAAAGCATCTCTTAGATTCTTCCATTTATTGTAGGCAACATCAGCTATAAATAGAAATAAAACTAAATTATTGTATTATAATAAATGTTACATATTAAAATATTGCTGTATGGGGTATGGAAAATACGTTAGCACAGGGGAGTGCAGATGCTGTATGGAGTATGGAAAATACGTTACCACAGGAGAGTGCGGACGCTGTATGGGGTATGGAAAATACGTTACCACGGGGGAGTGCGGATGCTGTAGGGGGTATGGAAAATAATTACGTGAAATGTTCAGATTCAGCCCTATCTCCTTAAAGGGCTTTAGAGCCCGAAACATGTGGGAGGTTTTTCCTGTCCTGTTATGTTTGTTTTTTTGTTTTTTATGTAGTCCAATAAACGATTTTAACTATTCCACTTACCTGGTGAGCTGATGGTGCTTTCTTTTTGGACTTGGCTGTCTCGAACCAATCCTTCTCATGCTCATCTATCTCCTTCCAGAGCTTATCATGAACCATCCTGTCATGATATAATTTGGCCCGCTGATTATATAAGGAATCCCTCACAGAGACTTCTGAAATGAGTACTTCAATTAGTGCAGGATCCATTTTACCTTCTCCCAGTCTTCTCCTTGAATGTACTCACAATTATCAGCAGTGTAGTGTAGAAACTTGGTACTTCCTTCCTATTAGCTGGTTCCCAGTCACGTGATCGGCCCTCCACGACGAAACTTAAATCTTCATGTCGGCTTCAACTCAGTACGCCTCCGTACGCCTGCGGAAGCGTGCAGCGGCATGCACTAAAGCCCCACACCATGCGGATGCAGGGGGTAAGTCAGCAGGCTCAGCGCTGTCTCATTTACCCTGCCCGTGGGCCTTAGAGTGTGGTTCCCTTGCGGAGCTATGTAGAAGATGGCCGCCACTCTCTCTGGTTCCTCTGTGCATACACACCCTCTAACATGCCCACCAGATCTGTGAATGCTCTGC
Source organism: Ascaphus truei (assembly GCF_040206685.1). Taxonomy (NCBI): domain Eukaryota; kingdom Metazoa; phylum Chordata; class Amphibia; order Anura; family Ascaphidae; genus Ascaphus; species Ascaphus truei. The sequence goes on along the minus strand of NC_134484.1, from coordinate 165,519,272 downwards.
ACATGTGCAGCAATATTGTAATGGCAGTGCCCGACCTTGGCGTCCACCACGGAGCTCCCTCTCCCTGCCTGAACACAGCCGCTGCAGTGCCGCTGATCGCCTGCATTCTGCACCGGAGCGGCTCCCGCTGCAGCCATAAACTCCCGCTACCAACCGGGAGGTAAGGGGACACGGGGGAAGACCTGGCTACATCAATAAAGATATACTGTAGATAATGGCATATATACAGGGAGGGTGGGAAAGAATTTGACCCAGCAAAAGCAGTTGGTTTACAAATTGAACAGATTTCGTTTGCCCAAGTACTTTTCCAATGTTTCAATAGCAGAATAAACAACAAACCATTCAAACAATGTCCCATATTTGTAGTCTTTTGGGTGCACCTATTAGGCACCTATGCTTATGCAGGCCTGGTTTTAGGATGACAAAGGTGAAACATTGGTGCCCCCCATTTAGGCGAGGAGGTATTGTATACTGTTCAGAACCTTATGTCACTATTAGATGATAACGAAAGTCCACCTGATAAGAGAGAAGGTCCGTTCTCTAGTTGTAAACCAAAAAGTAAATTTACCCCCTTTATGTCATTATGTCCCCAGGTTGAAGTCTTTACCAACCTAGTTACTCGGGACCTAGAGAAAATGAAAATTAAAAAACACATGCGACATAACATCACAAAAAAAGAAAATGTGGCATTCAGGGAATTAATGACACAACAAGAAATCACAATCAAACCTTCAGATAAAGGTGGGAATGTTGTTGTTATGGACACTGAATTTTATGTTAAGGAATGCAAACGTATCTTAAAAGATAGAACAACATATAAAATACTGGATTGCAATCCTACTATGAGATTCATTAGAGATCTTCAATCCATCTTGAAAAGTGCCCTCACCAACAACATCATTGACCAAAATGAGCATGATTATTTGTTACCCAGGACACCTACAGTGGCAACATTTTATACATTGCCTAAAATTCATAAAGATCAAAAAAGACCGCCAGGTAGGCCTATTGTCTCCGGCAATAATAACCTTACTGAACACTGTAGTGTATACCTGGATCAAATCATGCGTCCTTTCGTGTCAAATTTACCATCTCACATTAAGGACACGAAAGACACCTTACGAAGACTAGATGGCATCAATTGTGATAACCAAACCCTGTTTGTCACAATGGATGTGGAATCTCTCTATTCCAGTATCATCCATTGTAATGGTGTTAAAGCATGTAGCCATTTTCTCTCTACAAGGGGCTCTGGTTACATTGAACATAACAAATTTATGATAGACCTTCTGCAATTTGTCCTTTGTCACAACTTCTTTCTATTTGACGGAACACTGTACCACCAGACCCAGGGAACAGCGATGGGCACATCCTGTGCACCAACATACGCTAATCTATACCTGGGCTGGTGGGAAGATCAACATGTGTTCAGTGACAAATTGGTGCAATACACACAATACATTGATTTATGGATTCGTTTTATAGACGACATACTATTGATCTGGCATGGTCCAGTAAATATATTGGTTGAATTCGTGTCTCTATTGAATGCTAATGATTTGAACCTAAAATTGACATTTGAGTACAATGCAACTGAGATAACATTTTTGGACCTGAAAATTAGCAAGGACCCAGATGGTAATGTGCAAACCACGATCTTTAGAAAAAAGACGGCCACTAACAGTCTTTTGGCGGCTACCAGCCACCACCCTCCATCTTTAGTCAAAAGCATCCCCATTGGGCAATATCTGCGACTACGTCGCAATTGCTCCACATTGAGAGAATTTTACATACAGGCTCAAGACCTGAAAGATCGGTTCTTAGATAGGGGATACCCAATGTCTACATTGAAACACGCATATCATCGTGCAAGAGATAGTGACAGAGCACAATTACTGGGTCCTAATATGAAATCACCTAATACACAGGTTCGTTGCATTGGAACTTATAATTATAGGTGGCATGAGATCAAGAAGATTTTCATGAAACATTGGTACATCTTAAGATCTGATGATGACCTTGTTAAAATTCTAAAAGACACCCCAAGCATCACTAGCAGGAGATCAGCTAATCTGCAGGACGGCCTTGTGCACAGTCACTTTAAACGCGCCATATCATCTACTTGGTTAACACCTCCACCAATGGGCATGCACAGGTGCAAGAACTGCAAAGCATGTCAATATATCAACCCTGCTAAATTCTTCTTATCTCACGACAAATCAGTGACATTTGATATCAGACACCATATAAGTTGCAAAACCATCAATGTAATATATTTGATCAGTTGTGAGTGTGGCCTCAGATATGTTGGTAAAACCATCAGGGAGTTTAAAAAACGAGTACTTGAACATATAAACTCGGTCCACAATAAATTAGAAACACCAGTTGCACGTCATGTAAATAATATTCATCAGGGAGACATTAAGTGCCTATCTTTTATAGGCATTGACCACCTTAAAAACAATATACGTGGTGGTGATATAAATAACAGACTATTAAAACGTGAGGCAGAATGGATATATAAACTAAAAACTCTATACCCTCAAGGGTTAAATGAGGGTTTTACATATACTCCATTTATTTGATCATCTGTGGAGATCGACACTATGTTCAAATTATCCACAATTTGTCTCATGCTGTTATAAACTATATATCTGTTATTTATTGTCTCCCTATTTTACTGGCAAGCAAGCAAATACATCTTTGATCGTGAACCTAGTAAAGTTTAATATGCATTTAAATCAGTACATGTTTAAATACCTCCAGCCCACTATGATTAAGTTTTGCCACATATCACTGAACAGCCAATCAGTATCTGTTAATTTGGTATGGGCCAAATAAGTCTAATACATGCCCTCATACATGAGCTCATGTCTCATATGCTGGTGACTCTTTTAAACCTTTATTAGCTATTATTATTGTTGTAATTAGTGTGTACCCCTTTAACCATTGCTGTTCTAAACATACAGTTCCCTACTGATCAGTATAAGCATTGAGTAAGTTTTTTATTGGCCCGCGGGTTGCTATGGCAGCCCATGACGCTATATAAACATGCTTCTGAGATCAGCTGGTTATCACTCGCCCCTGAAGAATCTCCGTCAAGGAGGGAAACGCGTAGGGCGTTTTGGCGTGGTGACGTCAGCGCGAGGGAACTGAGAGAGACGGGTAGTATTAACATTTTGTGCTTGTGGTCTCTGCTGGTGCTCCTTTTAAATGCGATCGTGTCCAGGGTTAACTGGCTCTACTCGCTCAGTGGTTTTTTGCTACAGCCTGCCTCTATACTGTGATACATTGTGTTACTCTGTCCTGTAGCTAGCAGGGATTTTGTAGCAATTAGTTGCGATTCCATGTATGCTCTATCTCACTACTGCTAGTCTGCCAGCATCTGCTACACACTGAAACCCATTCATGCACTTATGGTTCAATGACATGTTAAAGGGTTATGTGTGCAGGGATCTTTGCTAAGGACAATTATTTACAGTATTGATTATTTGTTGACGGCTTACTTTACAACCACAGTAAAAATCTGTTTACTGCTTTAATACCTAGCAGAGTGTTTAGCATCAGCTTATTCTGGTCTTTTATTATTTAATAGCTTGCCGTATATACTATCTGTGTAGAGTGATTGTTAAATGTCATTGGGCGCAGAATCAATCCACGTACCACCAACCTGTTATTGAGTTGCACATACAGTGATTATATCTACTAGTTTCAATATGGTAGGTTACATCTATTAGCCATAACATCATATTTATTAAACTTAGGACTAGCACACTGATTTGGGCTATTTATCAATACAGGTTGGGTGCTCGGTACGCTATGCCACATGACACACAATACACATACACAGGGCAAGCATTTTTTGAGCTTTCCCAGCTGAGTAACCCACTCTCCCATCAAGGCCTAATAGGTATCACTGCTTTTGATCTGTATAATTAAGCATCAGTATATCAGACTATATACCTTGGCCATCTATCATCTCCTCATTCCCTCCCGCCACTGTACATTATATGTATTTATTATTATCACTTTATGTTAAGAACTTATTTTACCCCCATTAATAATTAAATGTTAAGTTTTAAAAGCCTAGGAGTGCACTACGAAATGAGCTTCTAGTTGTTAAGTGGTAGCAATAAATATGCTTTCACTTCTCAGCTGAAACCAAATTCTGTCTAGTGCAGCTCATCAGTTGCACCCACCGCCAATCTTGACGGCTCAGGCACCACCATATTATCATCACATTATTTGATTTAGAGAGCATTATATACTTTTCTTTGGTTTTCATTGTATACTGTAACTTGTGCTGTTCCTGGGAGTGGTTGAGGTGGTGATGATTCACTAAACTGCAAGCAGAAAGGCTGGAACCACTGCACAATGAAAGGCTGGGACTACTGCACAATGAAAGGCTGGGACTACTGCACAGCGACCTGCTGAAAACTGGGTCTTATTGTAACTTGGAAATACTTATCCAGTGTCCCTAAATCAGTGTTTCCACTTTCAAATGTAGGCTTTCCTGGTCCAAATCCAACATTTCCTGTTTTTACCTGGTCATCAGATCAAATTCCCTGATCAAAAATCCCTGACGAAACACTTGGTTATAAATCAATGATTAATAAAAGTAACAACAGTTTTAACTTAAAGGAGGACAATAGACACACCAATGTGTGCCTTCCTTCATTTTCTGTGTTGTTTCCAGATAAATATATACAGCAGCGGCAGCTCTTATTCGAGCAAAAGCCGCTGGCTGTATGTGGCTGGGAAGCGGGTAGCCGCGGCGCGTGGCGGCGCACTGTGACGTCACAGTCACACGCGCGCCCGGCTTCCCCGTCTTCCCCGGCTTCCGCAGGCTTCCCCGACACCCCTGGAGATCAAATGAAGGTAAGCGGGGGTGCGGGGAAGCAGAGCGGCATAGCAGGAGCCTTGTACGGGGTCGGGAAGGGATTTAAATTGCGCGCGAGTTGGAGGGGGGGTGCGTGGGGGAAACGCGGCGGCGCGCGGTTATAACTGGCGGCAGCTGGGGTAGATCCCGGCATGCCGTCGGCATTCAGTGCGATAAAGTATGTCGCTACTGTAATAATTCCCACCATCGCATTTAACATGATGATTGCCTATTTACATAAGAAAAAGATTAAATACAATGCTTTATTTTTGAGTGTTGATTTTTTATTTAAATGTAGCAATATGGCCCCTGGCTACTAAATGTTCTGCCTTAGTACAAAAAGTCCTGGTAGGAGCAGGCAGAGCTAGGGTTGAACCCCTCTCGCATGGCTCAGCAAGTGAGCCTCATCACCCAAGGGAAACATTGTTGCTGTTTCCAGGCAGGTGTCTGGAAACCGTTGGAGCACATGCCAGGGAGGTGGTCTTACTGCAGTGGTGCTGCCCAGTTGCTGGGGCATAGGACTGGGGCACATTCAAATGTGGTCTGGTTGTTCAGTTCTCTCTTGGTTCAGAGTGCTGTGTTCCTGCCATGCTCCTAAGGGGGTAGGCTGGGGCCTCAAGCTCCTGCGATGACTAGTCATGTCCTGTCCAGGGAAGGGATGGTACCTATGGGCTGGGATACTGGAAGAAAAGGGACCAGTTTTGTTCAGTTACGTTATGTTCAGATATGATATGTTCAGTTGCAATAAACCTGTTGCATTGATGCTGGTACTCCAGTCATTTCTCTACACCATGGAAGTTCCTGTGGGGATAAACCCCTGTCTATGGCAGGAGCCCTGCAGGATGGAGGTGCTGCATCATCACTAAAGAGAATCATGTGCCCCCACTCCCTACAACATCGCGGAGACTCAGCCTACAGGTGAGCACCACAACACCGTAATATCCCTAGTACTATCAAATCTCCCTTTGGGGGGGGGATAGGGGTGTTATATTTGGAGGCGCTGATGAAATAGGGAGCAGCTTGGGGGCAGTATAGCCTCAGTTTATTACATCTGGACATGCTGAGAGCGCAATTGGACTTCATTATACTACAGGGTGATCGGTCGAGGCTGCACAAAGGTAATTGGGACACCGGGATATTCCTATTTGCCAGCCGTTAAGGTTGAAAGCCAGGACATTTTATTTGCTCCAAGGACTGATATAGCTGCTTGTCCGAAGCAGCGGGACAATGTAGTGTCAGCCCAATCCCATGATAATACTTCTTCTACCACCACAATTCCCCAATATCAGTTCTCAGGGTTGCATGGGGAAATAAATCCCTTATCGCCCTGACCACCGTCCCCTATAATGTCTGTTCATCCAAAGTACTAATGCAAATGTATGTAATGCTGTACCTAAGTATTATAAGGGATCTATTCGATACCTAAGATGGTCGCTGCCATGAAGTGACATCCTCACAGAAGCAAACGTTACCATCTTGCTTCCTGGCAAATCCTGCCCTCAGTTGATGACCGGAAGTGACTTCATCCCCACTGAAGCAAGCGTGGTCATCTTACTTCCTGGCAAATTCGTAACCGCAGAGTCAATTGAATCAAAAGCTTGCGGTTTCCAATCTCAAGTGGTACTCGGATACAATGTATCACCGTTCCAGTTAATGGTGCATCTTGAAAGGCAATTCGCAATTGGCGTGGGAACTCAGTCAATTGACGGGAGAAAGCCGTAACCGCAAGTCAATTGATGTGAGAATCCCATAGACCAGCATTGCCAGTTCAAGAAGAAGCCATAACTCGGGAACGGAAAGGGTTAAAAACCTGAAATTTGGTGTGCAGTCCCAAAGTAACATCCCAAACACATACATATAAAAATTATAAATGTGGGCTAAGGGAAACACATATTTTTAATAAAGTGGATTTTTGTGGCAGATTTAAAAGGACAGGCAGGACACCTTTTTTCTGTCTTTGATATTCAACTAGTGTAGCTACCAAATATTTGACATACATGAGCTGGGGGCTAGTTCCTACTCAAACTTCACACCTTGGGGGACAAACCCTAGCCTGGAAGACGCTAGGTAAAGTAGGAAGTGCACCTTTGCTAAGTAGCCATGGTGGCAATGTCCCACAGACGCTGTGTGAACAGGAAATCCCAGATTGCCCACTTTGCAAACTGTGGGCAATTCAGGGATTGGTGAGTGGGAGTGTGGACGGACGTTCACAGAGGTACACAATTAGGAGGCTTTATAACGTGAAATTATAATAGGCTTTATTCTGCCTGTTCCTTTTCATCAGGAAAATTATCCAAACACAGGGGGGGGGGGAACAAAGCTTCCATTCACTTGGGAGTAATTCTAGTGAAAACACTATGCAACCAATTCACATCTCCCTAGTCAAGCATTTCTCCCCAGCCCCAAACATAGCATGAAAATAAGCATATATAAGCAGTCTCTTAATAATGAAAGTCTTATCTGTTTATCAGCTGTAGAGTAAGCTTCTCTGCTCTCCTGGAACCGCACTGAGCGTGCACAGAAAATCAGCATCCAGGTTTAGAAGTCTTATTTGGGCCTTGTGTCTTGAAAGCAGCTCTGCTAACTTTGGCAGAGCTCAAAACAAGTGTGTCTCCAAGTTCAGCTCAGGTGTCAGCTAAAGAGTTCTCACTTCCTGTTTCAAAAGACAGGCTTTCTAAGCCATCTAATTCAGGCAGGTGGTGTTTAGTAATTAACTACAAGAGGTTAACCACCACACTGCTGGATTAAAGACACATTACTGAACAGGGATAAGTCCCCTGTTACATACCTCCCCTGTTTGTGGGAAGCTCGGGCTTACCACTGCCAAAGCTCATCCTTCCACTCTCATTCGAGATCTTTCTGTGACTTGAATGATTGTGGATGGAGGAAAAGAACCTTCTGTCCCGCTGGGATTGGAGCCCTTTCTCCAGTTTATTTTTGTCTCCTCCCGAAGGTGCTTGAGATCAGCACTCCTCAGTCGCTCGAGAAGGACTTTTTCCACGTAAAGTCTTCTTATTGCTTGAGCGGTCTTGAGATTTCTGTTGCGTCGGACACTCCTCTTTTTGTAGACAAAGTGTATGGCAACAGTTGTAGAGCAGTTAGGACTAGCCCTTGGAGTTTTCTGCTCTTGAAGCGGTCTTTCTGCAGCTTCTCCACACCACGGAGTCACCAGTTCAGCTTCTTCAGCCAAGGATTCTGCACTCCTACCTCTGTTTGTTGCCAAGGAAGCTGTAGGTTTGGCTAGTGCTTTCTTAGGTGGCTCAAACTTCGTATTTTTGTTTTGAAGTTGCGTGGAGTCCCCAACTCTCACTGTACCCTTGTCCTCACGGGCATTAGTTACTGTGGGATACTGGTGCTTGGGCAGTGCCAATACCTTTTTCCGTATTGGAGGAATCTGTATCAGAGTCTCCTTCATATTCTGGAGCTCTGTAATTTTTGTCGTCAAGGTTGCCGCTGCGTCTGTTTTCTCCTTGGTGTACTGACTCAAGGGAATGGAACAGTCTCTCTGTCTCTCCAGCTCTTGCTCCAGTTTCTGAGCCTTCTCACGCTCCCTCTCATACAGAGTCACCTGGTATCGAAGCTCCTCCTCCAATGATGCTCTGAAGACCTGCAGCGTGGCCTTTAGCTCCTCATACTGCTCTGTGGGGACGAACTGGGTATTCAGACGTTCCTGCAGTGCTTGTACCTCTATAGCAGCCTGCAGCTTTTCTTCCTGCAGCGTTTGCTGCTTCTCCTCAGCATACTGGAGGTGTGTACGCAGACCTGGCAGTTGGTTCTGCAGTCGGTGCTCTGCTTCAAACATTTCCTCTTTCAAAAGTTTATTTATTTCTTTAAGAGCCTGCAGCTCTTCATTCTTTCCCTTGACGTATTCTGTCAACTCAGAATTTTCTTTTTTTAATCTTAAATTTTCTCTTTTTTCAGTCTCTGTACTATTCAGGGCTTCCTTGCAGTCCACCTTCCATTTTTGCACATCTGCTTGGAGGCGGGCTGTCTCCTGGCGTGAGACTTCCATCTCCAGGTTTAAGTTCTGAAGCTCCTTCTTAGAGACTTTGAGATCTAAGTTAAGATGTAGGATAGTTTTCCTTGAAATGTCCAGCTCCTCAGTGAGACTGTGTAGTTCCTTTCTGGAAACTTCCAGGTCTGTGCAGCAGCTGTTGGTCTCATGATGTGAGGCATCAAGTGCTCTGCGGAGTGTCTGAACCTCTTTCTGAGATACGTCCACTTCTATCCGGACACTGTTGACCTCCTGTTGTGAGGCATTCAGCTCTATGCGAAGAGTGTGAACCTCTTGCTGGAAGACTGTCATCTGCTTCAGTGCCTCCTCATACTTCCGCTTTAGCGTAGCCACCATTTTATCAGATTGGCTCTGCTTTTCATCCATGGCGGAAATAGTAGCCTTTGCAGTATCTAGCTCAGTCTTGAGATCGTCCAATTCTGTCCTGGCTAAAGAGTAAATTGTGAGCACATCTTTTTGTAGCCTCACGTTATTTTTCAGTAGCTCCGCGTAACCATCTTTCTTTTGATTCAATTGTTCACGGAGTAAATCACAGTCACGCCTGGCAATTTTCAGGGTGTCTTCAGGGCTGGTCAAGGGATCGTCACTCACTGGTTCCGGCTCCGCTTCCCTGGGATGACTGGTTGAGGGTTCCTCACTGTTGGCACCGGACACACACTTCTTTGGGGTACACGACTTCTGCCTTGGGCCCTCTGGATATTCAGTTATACGTGGGACGAATTCTCCATTTTCTCTAGCCTGCAGGGCATCTCGGTACCCCTTTTTCTCCACAGGATCTGCGGACGTGTCTGTTACTTCCACGGTAAGTGAAGAACCGCTTTTCTTTTTCTTCCTTTTTGATTTGGATGACACCGTCCCTTCAGGGATACTGGGGTCTCCATCTTCATTTGAAGTTTTAGCAGCGTCACTGGATCCACCCAGCTTTTCTTGCAACTGTAATAGCTGACGGAAATATTCGGTGATCCACTGCTCCCGCTCTGTCTCCTGCTGATCATATTCGTCATCAAAGGGAGCGGTCTTTTCTGTTCGTGCCGAGTTCAGGCACCCCCACCATTCTTGGGGTGTTTTGTGGGTGTGACTCGGTTCGGGTTCCCCATAAGAGATGTCTTCCTCTTTATTGGACTGGAAGGGCCACTCTTCAGTGGGGTAGGGTTCATTACAGGAACGCTGCTTATTGTCCTCCATTGTTAGGCTATCAGGTGTCATTTTGTTCCTGACCTCAGGAGGCGCTATTGCCACTGTATTTGTTAGAACCCCCAATTGTGATAGTCCTACAGATAGGCATATTTTGCTTGTAGAGGTCATGGCTCTCACAGGCATCTCTGTAGATTTTTCTTTCTTGGGTAATTTTTTTTTTTTTTTCAATATCAGCAGTACTGATGCATGCATTTTCTCTTATCAGGTATACAAGATTGTGCAGTTGCTAGGTAAAAAAAAGTCTATTTGCTATACACCATTTATTTGCTAGGTGCGATCCCTCCGCTTCAGCAACAGAATTTGGTTTTCTGCCTGAGTTCAGTAATTTTCAGTCTCATCCGTGGGTATTATGGCATTCACACTTCACACTTTGGGTGTCTGTTTTGCTCCCAAGATAATAGGCATACTTTTTTACTTGCAGAAAAAAAACATTCTTTGCAGTGGACTCAACACTCAGCAATTGGCTTTGAAAAAACTTTTTCTTTGTAGGGCAATTTTACACTAGGCATTTGTTTGCTAAAAATACCCCTGCTTCAGCACAGTCTTTGTATCAATTTTCACACTTTTCTGCATATACTCCATTCACAGCTGGTAGCCCTATGTGGTGTAGCAACCTTTATTTGCAAAATCAGTACCACTCGTGGGTCACCATCTGTTTTCACTGCTTCAGCGAAACTTTTGAAAACAAGAAAAACCTATCCCTTTTTAAGGGCTGACTCACTTCTTGAACCCTGACTATGGCTAGAAGGCAAAATTCCTATTTCAATGACCGTATTACACTTTGTGATAGGTAATTAAAGGTTTACCTGCTTCAGCAGTCTCTTGGGATTGGGGAAAAGAGTCCATCTGTGGTTTTGTAAGTTTCAGTGGTGTGTGTCCCTTTAAATCTGATCTCTGCTGCATGAGGGTTTTTTTTTTTTTTTTTTCAAGTTGTTTAGACTGTTTGTAGGCAAAAAAGCATAACAAAAAATTTCACATAAAAACTCCGGTCCTTTTTAACTACAAGGACACCTCTTGTCCCACTTCTGACAACCATATGTGGACGGACGTTCACAGAGGTACACAATTAGGAGGCTTTATAACATGAAATTATAATAGGCTTTATTCTGCCTGTTCCTTTTCATCAGGAAAATTATCCAAACACAGGGAGGGGGGAACAAAGCTTCCATTCACTTGGGAGTAATTCTAGTGAAAACACTATGCAACCAATTCACATCTCCCTAGTCAAGCATTTCTCCCCAGCCCCAAACATAGCATGAAAATAAGCATATATAAGCAGTCTCTTAATAATGAAAGTCTTATCTGTTTATCAGCTGTAGAGTAAGCTTCTCTGCTCTCCTGGAACCGCACTGAGCGTGCACAGAAAATCAGCATCCAGGTTTAGAAGTCTTATTTGGGCCTTGTGTCTTGAAAGCAGCTCTGCTAACTTTGGCAGAGCTCAAAACAAGTGTGTCTCCAAGTTCAGCTCAGGTGTCAGCTAAAGAGTTCTCACTTCCTGTTTCAAAAGACAGGCTTTCTAAGCCATCTAATTCAGGCAGGTGGTGTTTAGTAATTAACTACAAGAGGTTAACCACCACACTGCTGGATTAAAGACACATTACTGAACCGGGATAAGTCCCCTGTTACAGGGAGAATTCCCATGAGAGGGATTGGGTGGGTATGTTGGAGATAGGCTCTCAAACCCTATATACATCCCCCCCCACCCCCCAAGCTATCCCCACAGTCTTTAGTTTTTCATTCTACAATGTGAGCGGACTTCCATCATGCTTCTAATAGCGGACAAGAGCAGAAGCACAATCCTGGAACGCAAAAAGTCTTATCACATCGGAACCAAGAACAGAACTCTGCGTCAGGACTCTGTGATTGCTGGGGGTTATCTATCAGACCCCAACGGACCAGAAAAGACTTTGCGCTCTCACAGAAGGATTTTGCTGGAAATTTGCGCCCTTGCAAAAGGACTACATTTTAAGGGACAATCTTCTGGACATTATATCCAGTTTTTCTGTTCAGTAAGTGTTTTTATTAAGTGTATTCTAAGGTTGTCGTGTGTCTGTCTAGTAAGGAAATAAATGACAATTTATTTTGCTCAACTTGTATGCTCAATCTACTTCCCCAAAATATAAAATTGTTGATAAGTTCCGTCCATCGTGACAGTCCCCCATACCCCCGCAGGAGACTCAGGAGTCCTGTAAGCCAGCAGGTGCACCACACTACACCATATGTAACCAGGGTCAGTTTCCTCATGATAGGGCCAACATGAGATTGAGGGGGGGAAACACTGTTACACATAAAAACTGTTACATAAAAAACAGACTTCACATAAACCCTTGTATATCACCAAACATGTACATGTACAGCATGCATGTCAAACTCCAGTCCTCGAGGGCCGCAAACAGGCCAAGTTTTCAGGATATCCCTACTTCAGCACAGCTGGCTCAATTAGTGGCTCATTATGACTGAACCACTAATTGAGCCAGCTGTGCTAAAGTAGGGATATCCTGAAAACCTGGCTTGTTTGCGGCCCTCGAGGACTGGAGTTTGACATGCTTGATGTACAGCATGCAATGAACTGACATAAGCATCAGATATTTGTGTGTAGCAGGGTATACCTCCTGGCCACTGGGGGAGCTCATGTAGTTCCGGAACATTACTACTGGGTGAGTGTGGCAGCCATCTTGGGAGTGGCTCTTTGCACTTTGCTCTTTTTACGGATCTTTGCACTCCCAACCAATAGCTCACATGCTCAGGTGCTCTCTTTCCAAGAAGGGCCCACCCAGTTTCAAAGAATTAATGAACGAGGTGAAAGAACAGGAAGTTCACTTGCGTTTCCACACCCCCAGGAAGACCTCAAACTTAGAGGATATGGTAGGCCTTCCCAAAAGGCTCATTGAAATGGAAGGTCAAGCTGGAACTACCCCCAGGGATTATCTCCACAGGACTCCCATGACGTTCAGGCAATTGGTACGCTGATTCATCAATGGTTCTAGTCAACCGATTCGCTGCTATGCCTGTGGGGAGGAGGCCATGTTATGAGGAACTGTACACAGAAAGTGAACTCTAATCCGGCCACTTTGACCTCTGCTCCACACACTACGGATCAGAAGTCATTCCGCGGGAAGGGCGCAAAACATGCTCACCAGGTAAGGGAGTGACCTCAGGTGGAATCTAGCAGAGTTGGCCCCACATCATTTGGCAACAAAATCACTTATTACCCATTCTCCCAAGTGAATGAGGGTGCTGGACAGGAGAGTGAGGGTGATTGTTTTGGCTCTTCTACAGATACTTCGCTGGTGGGAAATGGGTGAACGGGCCCCTCTGTGTTAAGTGATGGAGATGAAGGCCTCAGTGGGGGAAAGGCCTGCTCTTCAGAAAAGTGTCGAACCTCTGATGTTCCTGCTGCCAATTTTGAAGAAGGGAAGATTCTGTCATTCGATAATGAGGAATGGTGGTTAGCACCAGAGAAAATCTAGTCATTCTTCTACCTACTCTACTACTTCAACATCTCCCAAAAAGCAGGCCTCTAAACCCTAGACCTTTAGCATTCACCTCACAAAGAGACTATTACGATGCAGATCTATAAGAGGGCCAGGGCCTCAAGCCATTGGAAACATCTCCAACCAAGAAGATTATGAAGAGATTCCTGAGCCCTTTGACATTCCTACCAGGGAGATACGGTGGGGACAAAGAATAAGACTGCGCTTATAGTGCCGTTGCCGGCGACAGCGACACGACGGTGAAGTCACGCTGCGGTCGCTGGAAAAATCAAATTGACTTGACTTCCAGCGATCGTGACCAAGCCGTCGCGCCGCTTCTACTATAAGCACACGCGGCGGCGGCAATACATTTATTTTGCCGCGCCGTCGCCGGCACTATAAGGCAGCCTAAGGCACCCTCCAAGTAGGGATACTTATGATTCTCTGGGGCAGTCCCATTATAAGCCTCAGCAGTCTTCAAGGCAGCGATTCACTTCCATAATGTCTGTGTTAACCGAAGTCTTTAATTCCATTTAAGATGTTGTTATGTTATGGTTACCTCGAACGGGGACGGCGAGGGTTTTCAACAGGGGGAGAATGTGGCGGGTTATATCTCCTGGCCTCTGTGGGGGCTCATGTAGTTCCAGGACATTACTACTGGGTGACTGCGGTGGCCATCTTGGGAATGGCATGCATTGCAGAACTGGATATATGATACTATGACCCAGGAAGGAATCAATGCTGGCTGGGCTGGGAAGCAAGCAGGCTGACCTGGGAGCCCTGTTTGGCCTCTCAGGAGTAGGACAGTTATACCCCTTTGCCCCAGAGAGGCCATTAGTCTTCCGCAGCTTGTGGGTGGTAGAGTGGCCTATAGCTAGGGACCATCCTTTAGTAGGGCTCCGGTTGTGACACTGAAGCGGAGAGTGCTACAGCGGAGATCCCCCGAGCTGCGGCCGGGTGTGAGGAGTGAGGGAAGTGTGTTATGTTTGTTGTACCCATGGTTGTGTTCTTATGGGTAAAGTTTGTTTTGTTACACTATTGCCTGCAAGTGTTTATTCATTGACTATAGTTGCTGTGAGGGGCAACCCCCGCCTCTGGAAGATGGAAGCACTGCCACATCATACCCCCAAGCTCCCCCAGTGTGGAGGCTCAGGCTCCAGATAATACCAACAGGTGAGAACATCCCCTACCATATATATCCGGATCAGCGGGATAGGGGTGTTACATGTGTATATATTGTTACAAGTATAATCCATCCACTTGTAGGAACCAATACAAATTTAGTACATAACAGACAAGAGATTGGCCTGTGTTTATGTTCTCACTTTTGAAGATTGGGACAATTCTGGTAGTTTTGCAGGTCTATGGAATATGGTCTGTAGACAAAATAGAGTTGATTAGAGAGGCAAGCAGTATGGTAATAGCTGGGGCACAGAGCTGTAGGAACTTTAATTACAGTAAGGCAGGTCTACATTGGATGCTTAATTTTAATTTGAGGAGCTCTTGTGTAGTCTCCTCTTAAGATACTGAGACAAATTGAACATTGTAAGCATTGTTGAAGGGGTGTGTGGATACATGAATGTAGTTAGGGTTGCACCTTGATAGTAGGGAAGTAGCACACCCCACAATTTATTCATTAAGTGCGTTTGCTATGTCAGCGTGATTTGTCAGAGTAGTTTCCTCCTTTTCGATCTTAGATGGTTGCTGATGGCTAGAAGGCTGGAATATATTGTTGATGACCTTCCAGAAGTTTTCTGGGTTTCATGTATTTTGGTGAAGATTGTCAGAGTAATATTGGGCTTTTGCTTGTCTTGTTTGCCTTGTGCATGTATTCCACAGGCATCTGTCGTTATTTAGATCCTTGGTAGTGCCAGTTACTTTGTATCTTTCCACATGGCATCCCTAAAATGGTAAGGCGCAATAAGGTTGGGTGTAACCCACAGAAGGCGAGCCCCTGTACTGCGTAGCGGAGCATGGTTATCATAGATTTTTAATATCTCTGTTTGGAAATAAACAAGTGCAGAATCAGGGGCAGATAGCAGGTCGATTGCCACACACACACACACACACACACACTCTGTTTTTATTCCTCCCTCCTATACTGTACTATCTCTCCTCTATGACCAATCCTCCACTCAGCTTCAGCAATGGACAAGGGTCCATTACAGTATTTCCTTTGTGTTTTCTTTCTAGAAAGTTAATGCATATCTATAAAGTGAATAAAAGGCAAATGAACAATAATTATGCAGAAAGCAGGACGAGGCATACACAGCCATCATGTTACAAGGAGAGACATGCTGGCTCAAAACATTACACTGACTTTGAAAGTGTGTTTAAACTGAAAATGATGGCGTGGTGCGTTTGGTACATACAGTATGGAGACTGCATCAAGAAGACTGCACCGATGCAGTTAAGGGTGTCAGTCGTTATCTATGATCTCATTTAACCTTTGCATCCTATTAAAAATGGAAATACAAGTTTAATACTTTAAATTCACAACTCGTTTCATAGACAAAATTACCACCACCTTAAGCCTAGTGTCTTCAATGATACACAGTAAGAAAAATAAGTATTCCACATGCTAAAATCGATGCATATACTTACATACTGCAAGTGTGTCATGTATTCCTCCCTTAACGATTCTTCTCCTTGCTTCATATATCCAAACTCTCTAGGTTGTTTGATTGCATAAGTGAAGCAAAGTAATTTATGTATGTGACGCACTTTCCCCCACCCTATGGGATAAATGCCGGCTACGGTGTGTGTGGTGTGTTACCTGTGGCTCACAGATGGCCTGAACCTCTGCCGCTGAGAGCCTGGGGTGTACCTGATTCGTCTGGTGACCGCTCCTCCACCTGCAAGGGATCCCAACAGGGTGGGATAAGCCCTTACAGGAACAATACCAATAATACACACACTCAAGTATATACAGTACTAACAACCTTTACTGAACCCAATAATATCTGTACCCTGTACCACACAGTAATATAGGCCCCAACCCAATACCACCAGCGAGTGTCCCCAAAATACATTAGGTGCAAGGCACCAATACCCTGATGTCCCTTTTCCCAATGTCAAGGCCCACCCAAAGTGTTGGAGATAGCGCTAG
Source organism: Ascaphus truei (assembly GCF_040206685.1). Taxonomy (NCBI): domain Eukaryota; kingdom Metazoa; phylum Chordata; class Amphibia; order Anura; family Ascaphidae; genus Ascaphus; species Ascaphus truei. Next base: position 165,502,599 of record NC_134484.1, on the reverse strand, counting down.
CCTTTGAAGTGCTGGTACTGCACCGACACACTTTATTCGAGCAAATACCCAGTATGTACCTGGCAGATACCTGGAATGAGCCGCTCCTCACCTCTGACAAGCCCCGTTGCGTTTGCCTTCCCAGCCTGGGTTCATGCCTGGCTGACGGGCGGCTGATCTGTTAAATGATAATGATTAGGATTTAATAGGCTGCAATGCTTCGCGTGTCTACCAGATGGCATAAATTCATGAATTGTAATGCAGTATATATATATATACTGTGCAGTATTGCAGCCAGCGGGAATAAAATGCTTCAATCCCTGCCTGGAAAATACCTCAATGCACTCGGGCAGAAAACAGTCACAAACCTCAATACACCCGGGTATACCCGAATTCGTGGGACTAGCCAAGCTCGAATAAAGTGTGTCGCCAGTGTACACTTAGTTGGGTACCTGCCTGGGGCTCCAGCACCCGGGTGATGCAGAAGAACAAAGAGGATCCGTCTGATCCAACGTTGTCGTCCGCGATTGCGTCTTCCTCAGCGTGGGTTGAATTCCGGCGTGGATAATATCACCTACTGTCTTTACCATGTACATGGTCTGGTCCCAGACCACAGGCCACAGTCACCGTGTGGCGTCTCACCGGTGCTGTAACTGACTATATAGAGCTACTAGGGGAAAGGTCCCTAACTATGGGCTTTTCCTATAGCAGCAACAAGTTACAGTGAGTCGGGGCCTAGCTGGGGACTAAGGAGGAGATCTGGCCTAGTCCAGGGAAGCACTGCTCCCTGGTCACTACCTGCTCCTCAGAGGTCCCTCTTCCGACTGGAGTGGTCCCAGATGCGCCAAATGTATAAATTCCTCTGCCAGTGGAATGCTGCAGCCCTATTGGCTGTGTAACGTCACATAGAGTACTTCCTAGATACTTCTAGGGGTTGTAGTCACTTGCAGAGCTCCCTTGGTATTGGCCGCCGCTTCCCTTGTATCACTGCGCAAATCGGCAATGCGCAACTTTAAAGAGGGCAGACCCCACTAGCCGGGTGCACCGCGGAGCTCCCTGCGACCTGCATGCCGCTCCAGCCCCCACCGCAACTTCACCCCTGCATCGTACAATATTTCTAAACTTACTCACTCAGGAGATTAAGGACTAGTCATGGTTCTACAGGTCTCAATTTTCAATAAATAATTGTGTGAAGGTAGCATGGAGTGAAATTGATAATACTGGATACATTGACATTAAGAACAGCACATTCTAGTTACTTATCTACAGTAATTTTAAGGATAAAATGCCAAGTTTTGGAATCCAGTCATTTTCAACATACAAGAATGCATCCAATATATAAATGCTTAGCACCTAGTTATATCCAATATGCAAATATTTATCTTGTGCAGGTGAATTATTTTAAAATGTATTCCATATTTTTGACCTAATACCTTTCAGAAACTTTTGGAAATAATAAAATACAAGATAGTGTATAGTAAATAGTAAGGGTTCTTCAAAAATATATAGAACAAAGAAACTGTGAGAAACATCCCTGATGGGAGTTGAACTATGGTGCTTCCTGCTCTTATCCAGCAGTTCTTCCCTGTTGCCACCAGGACTGCTGATCCTGGTTGCCTGAGTATGCAGACAGCTTACTACTGATCTTAATCACCTGCAACTGTCCCATGCCTCCAGCTAGACCTATATAACCCTCTCCTTCCTGTTCCTCCTGACCTGTTTAGACTGGTGCTTCCTGGATAGACTACAGTAGCTCACTGGTTTGCTGCACATTTGTTGTTCCTGTTACTACCACTTGACCCCTGCTTGCCTCTCGACCATGCCTCTCACTGCCTACCCCAGACCTCTGCCTGTGACCCAGATTACAAAATCACCACTCTGCCTGTCCTGCCATTTCCAGCCACTGGGATCCATTCCACAGTTGCCGTAATACTTGACAGAAACTCAGAGGCTATAACTTGTTGTACAGCAATAAGCCTTAGGGTACAGTACAAATGTTTAATCTTTTAACATAACAAAAATAAATAAAATATATTATGCTTGTAGACAGCAGGCTAAGCAATAGTGCCCAATGTCATGCAGTAGCTGCAAAGGCAAAGAAGATCTTATCTTGCATCAAACGGGCAATGGATGGAAGGGAAGTAAACATAATTATGCCCCTTTACAAAGCATTAGTAAGACCACACCTTGAATATGGAGTACAATTTTGGGCACCAATCCTAAAAAAAGACATTATGGAACTAGAGAAAGTACAGAGAAGAGCCACCAAATTAATAAAGGGGATGGACATTCTAACTTATGAGGAGAGGCTAGCTAAATTAGATTTTTTTACATTAGAAAAGAGGCGTCTAAGAGGGGATATGATAACTATATACAAATATATTCAGGGACAATACAAGGAGCTTTCAAAAGAACTATTCATCCCACGGGCAGTACAAAGGACTCGGGGCCATCCCTTAAGGTTGGAGGAAAGGAAATTTCACCAGCAACAAAGGAAAGGGTTCTTTACAGTAAGGGCAGTTAAAATGTGGAATTCATTACCCATGGAGACTGTGATGGCAGATACAATAGATGTGTTCAAAAAAAGGTTGGACATCTTTTTAGATGGAAAAGGTATACAGGGATATACCAAATAAGTGTACATAGGAAGGATGTTGATCCAGGGATTAATCCGATTGCCAATTCTTGGAGTCAGGAAGGAATTCATTTTTCCCCTTAATGGGGTTTTTTGTTTGCCTTCCTCTGGATCAATAAGTAAGTATAGATATAGAATAAAGTATCTGTTGTCTAAATTTAGCATGCTGTAGGTTGAACTTGATGGACGTACGTTTTTTTTCAACCTCATCTACTATGTAACTATGTTTTAAAATAAATATTCTAACCTGAAATTTGAGCATTCACCAGAGTGGTTTTTTTCTTCTACCCGATCTCATGCAGCCAAACTATTCTGTATGTTTGTGTGTAGCTTTGAAATGCAGCAGCTATCTAATAAGTCTGATAGAATGGAAAGACCTAACAATAGAAGTAAATATAGGAGAAAACTGTTTTGGGGCCTGTCTGCAAAAGCCCTTGTCTGTTCTCTTCTTCTGATGGGCATTGTACCAGATTGAAGTGCTTGTGTTACTAAGGCAACCTGACAAGTGAAAGTAAGCTGAACTGTGTTGCTACAGTAACTCAATGTACCTCTGAGAAAAACAGGACTATTTGCAGCTCAGGTAAGACAAACAAGCAGAAGACTTATCAAGCTGTGAAAGGACTATACAAAGTTCTTGGGGAAACAGGGCTGCCTCCTTTAAATGGAAAATACATTGCACTTACTGTATGGCTCTCTATCAAATGAGAAAAGGCATTGAAATGCAATACTATGTAAACCATAATATACTGCCCTTTGCCTTAGCATTTTCTTAGTCAAAATATAGGGCCTCATGCTATAAGCAGCGATAAGCCCTTATCGCCGAAAAAGCCTACAGTGATTCAGTAAGCCCCAATAAGCTGGCGATAAGAGCAAAAATCAGCGGGTATTTTTGCCGGGGGGAAAAAACGCCAAACGCGCGGTCATACGCCGCTTATCACCAGCTTCTCAAACTCGCTCAATTCTAGTAGCCCCGATCAGCTTATCGCGACAGATCACCGCTCTAGAATGGAGATTTCCTCTCCAAATCGTCCCGCACAAAAAGTTGGCAAGCAGGTGGTGAGAAGCTGCCGAGAAGAGGCGAGACGGGACTTAGAAAAAAAAATGCATTTTTCCTGCATCGGATTTATGCCGGGAGACTACGATGCATGAAAAATGCATTTACAGTCAACTTCATTACCTCAGCGGCTAACTGCTAAGGCAATGGAAGGGTTAACCACCAGTGCCATGCTTATTGTGGGTAGCGGGGGTGGGTGAAAGTGGTATTTGGCCCTTCGTGGGTGTTTAGGCCTTGCGCAGGGCTTGCGGGTGGACTTAACCCCATCATTACCTTAGCGGTTAATACCGTTATGGTAATGAAGGGGTTAACCCTTCCCGCTACCCACCTAGTAGGCCTAAACGTCCATCCTTGGGGCTAATACCCTCTTCACCTACCACCGCTACCCACAATATAAAAAAATACACACAACAGCCCTACTAGCCACCTCCTAGACCACTAAAAACCATTACAATATTTAATAAACAATAATATGCAACCCACCCACCCCCTGTATCCCCATATAAAACCATTTTTTTTTTTTTATGTAACCCTGGTCCCCCGTAGCCCCTACCTCCTGGAGCTGGTGCGCTAGGCAGCGGAGGCAGGAGGCAGGTTCCAGTGCCGACGGGAAGGTTGCGCCAGCGAGAGCATCGCCGGAGGTTCGGCGGCTCCCTTTGCAGGGTACTGCCATGTTGTGATTGGCCGTTCATGCGCAAGATGCCGCTCATGCGCAGTATAGGCAAAGTCATTAGTTAGAATAGGCTCCGCAAGGGAACTTCAACACCCAGCAGTCAATGGGGCTGCTAGCCATGTGATGCCACACAGCCAATAGGGCTGCAGCTTTCCCCTGCACCAGAATATAGATACATTCCGCATGCTGCAGCCATGTTAGTCAGAGCTGGGATGCCATTAGGGTAGGGTGTATGTGTGCAGGTGACTGTGGCACCTGCACTAGGCCAGATTAGGCCTCAGCTAGGCCCCGACTCCCCTCAGCTTGTGGTTGCTGCAGGGACAAGCTCATAGATAGGGATACTGCCCCTGTAGCATAGTGTAACACGTTGCTCACCACAAACAAGGCGCGACCATGGGGCTGAGGAAGGGATTGGTATAGAACGCAGACCACAACCGCGTGGGCGCGTCTAGAGTGTAGGATAGTCTTGCAGCGTAAACGTGGTACTTGCTGGGTCTTGGAGTGTAAAGTAGCAGATCGTTGGGGTATGTAGCCGGAGTCGGGATTGGAGAGCTTAGAGTAGTCGTAGAGCTAAAGCCAGGGTCAGTGTAGGAGAGAGCAGCGGCGTCGTATTTCAATGCCAGGGTCAGTGCAGGAGAGAGTAGAGTCATTGTATCCGAAGCCAAGGTCAGAGCAGGAGAATATCACAAGGTACAAGTTCCAGCAAGGTCAGGCAGCAAGATAGGCACGGAGTAGGGAGGTTCAGTGTCACACACAAGAGTCGGCGGGGTATGGAAGTGCAGAAAGCATATTTAGAGGATCTCCCATCAATGGGAGGCATCCAGGAAGTGGGGCTGCGGTTCCTGATAGGCTGCTGGATCGTGCAGGTGCGTCCTATTGCACAGCCAATTGAGACCGCATCAGAGTGTGTGCGCGCGCCGCATGCAACGCGCGCATCACGCTGGTGACCCAGTTGCACTCTGTCATCGCGCGCCATGACACCCGCACCAGTACAGAGGCGGAGACCAGAGGCGGGACCCGCGGGAACAGAGGAGGAGCGCGGAGTACAGCCGCACCGTGTAGTCCTAAAGCGGGGCGGGAATAAGGGGTGGAGACCGTGCACCGCGCACGCGGAGCGCATCAACGCCAGAGGAACAGGAGCATGCCCTGTGCCCAGAAACAGAAGAGACCAATGGAACCCGCGTTGTGCTCGCGCGCCACACGTAAGTACCACCGCTAGGCTGCCTCTCTTGGGTGCCACAGGAATCAGATGAGCGAGTAAGGGTTAAGGGGATAGAAGCACCAGAAGGGTGAATCCTCACACATAATAGTGAGGGATACAGTCAAGATTCAGCTGCATTCTGGCCTCAGGTGTTCTGTGACCAGACACCATCTACTGCAGAGACTATCAACGGTGGTACAATCCCTGCGGGACCCACCCACCATAGAGGCGGAGGCTTGGCAGGTTACTGCAATGGTTCTGTGGATCCCATCACAAGTACAGCATCTGCGTGCCCGGGTGTGGACACACCGGGCAGGTACCCAACTAAGTGCACCAACTCACCTTCACATTAGTCGGGCAGCAGTGTCTCACCCACTTGGGTAGGTGGTTGATTCTGGGGACACTGGAACGGTCTGGTGCCTGAAGCACCTCAGTACATTGGGTAAACCCCGCAGGGTTATGGGCATGGTGTTGGGAAAGGCGCAGTGAGGGGTTGCAGCCCTGCGAGGCCTAATATTGCGGTATTGGTGCTAATGTTGTGATTGTTCTACGTGTATGCCTATAGTAAATTGTTATTGTTTCCTCACAACAGTGTATATTGGTCATATATGGTCCTGCACGGGGCTATTCCACATAGTTAGGATCCCGCGCAGGTGGAGGCGCTGTCACCCATCGAATCAGGTACACCCCTGCCTCCCAGCAGCGGAGGTTCATGGTTCATGCCTCCTGTGAGCCACAGGTAATGCACCACACACTCAGTAGCCACCATATCTCCCAGGGGGTGGGGGAAAGTGCGCTACATTTACACACAGGATTAATACCACAGGCTGGCGGGGTCACCGGGTGGTCCCCATGGGCCAATGCATGCCCCACAGGGCACCCCGGGGAGTTCCCACAGGTGTCTGTGGGCCCTCAGTTGGTCCCCGCTAGGCTCTGTGGGCCTTCAGGTGGTCCCTGTGGGTGTTCTTGGGCCCAACAGAGTCCACAGGTAGTCCCCCATGGGTGTCTGGGGGTCCCCGGGTCATCCCCACGGGTGTCTGGGGGCCCTTGGGTGGCTGGGGGCCCTCGGGTGGCTCCCACAGGTGTCTGTGGGTCCTCGTGTGTCCGGGGTCCACGGGTGCTCTCCATTGGCGTCCGTGTGTCCTCAAGTGGTCCCTCTGGGTCCCCGCTCGCCTGCGGTACCATTCCTGTATTTAAAAAAAAAACACTGGCCAGTGGCCTGTGACGTCACATTTGGGTGGCAAATAGTTCACACGCCATCTGATTGGCTTTGAAAACCATGTGCCTTTTAATTTTTTTATTTAACGTGACATCATGAAAGGGACTGAAGCCAAACAATCAGAATGGCTGTGCATCATTCCCCTTTAACATGACGCACCAAACCCACATGGACAAAAGATAGTTTCCGTGGGCGCCTATATTAACAACTACTACAAAAGGATATATGAAAACCAAGCCTGTTGGCTGTGAAGAAACGTGGCTCCTCATGGTGTGCTTGAAAGAAAAGAAAAAGCACAACACATAGCGTAATACTGTTAAAATGTAAGACAAACAACACTTAAGACAACATATAACAGCTGAGAACTGAATAGGTGAAATTAGCACAATAAAAACATTTAATAACAAGTAATACCTAATATAATGCACAATATACATGGACATATATTATATGAACAAATAAAATTAATGAATTGATGATTCTAATACTCCGTAGCACCAATGATGATGATAGCAATGCCTACTCACCAGATGGAATAGGTTTGCAGGCAGTGGATAATTTAGAGAGTATCCCCTCTCGTTTTTAAAGTTGCTCTCTGCTAGCTGGCGTCTCCGTCTGCTCGTGGATGTGACTCGTCAAGCAGGAACTCCTGCAGCACGCCGGGAAGGGCGTCCGGATGGATGGTAAACAGCACAAGCTGATTCGGCACGCCGTCGGCAATGGGAACTAGTCAGTTAGTGGCGCACACAAATTCGCCAATGCGTGGGGATACTAACACCAATGTGCTGGGTATTAAAATCGCCACCCTACGCGTTTCGAGAGCGCTCTGCTCTTTTCCTCAGGGGTATATGAAATAAAAGTCCAGCAATGTCCTTTAAATACAAGGTCCGCAATTTTAGTAAATAATTTCACCTGTAGCTGATTGCACATGCGCAGTGGATGAAATGAAGTAGTTCTTGAAAGTGATTATGCAATCAAACACATGCGCAATAGGACAGTCAAGAATGCTATTGCAAAAAGCTACTACTATTTGTATACAGCTGTTATACGTTACAGACAACATTGACATAACAAATTTATTCTATTATTAACAAATGACATATATAACTAACAACATATATTTATATATTTAAATAATTCTTCTAAGAATAAGAAAAAAATAATAATAAAATGATAAAAAATATAATCAATATATAATTGAACTTAATAATTGTGAACTAATATGACCATTGATAACTAATATAACTTAATAATTAAAATATTTAGGAATGTATTAAACTAGTGGTAGTGTACTTATGATATATGTAGGAGGAGCCTACTGCTAGAAGTGAAATAGACACTATTATTTGTGATATGTCTGTTTAAATGGACGATTGTAATTTTAACCCACCAGGAAGGATTTCAAATCAAATTCTACATTTAAGCCCATTGGGGACAGAGTGCGTAACTCATAGATCCAATAGGATTCTCTTCTCCCCAATAGGCTCAATGTATTTCCTCCTCTCCAGTGTGGTGTAATACACTCTATCCCTACACATCTTAAACCTTTTGGATCTCTATTGTGCACCTGAAGAAAATGATTAGACACATTGTGTGTAACTAAACCGGTTTTAATATTGTATATATGTTCGTACAAACGTCACTAGCCCTACTGCTGCGGCACAGTTTATTCGAGCATTTGCCCGTTCTGTGCCGCAGCAGTAGCCTGGCGCGCGCCCGAGTGCCCCTCCGATCGGGGCGCTCTCCCTACCGCTGCCGGGTCCGCCGGGTCCCCCGGAACCCCCTGCCGCTGTCCCGCGATCGCGGGACACCAGGGCTCCCTCGGGGAGCCCCTGGACACGCGTGCAGGGGGCGCACGCTCCCGATGACGCGTGACCGCGCGTCTATGACGCGCGGCACGCCGAGGGGCGGCCACTAGCAAGCCGGGAGATTTCCCGGCTTGCGGTACCGACCACACTTCAATAAAGTGTGTCGGTAGTGTATGTTGAGTGTATTGACAAATTAGAAAAAGCTGTCAGTAAATTCATATCTTCAGTCTTTCAATGTCCATTTGATGTGCAGCAAAACAAACCAAATTGCTACAAATGTATATACATTGTTTTCTATATATCATTTGGTTACATGAAACCATTTGACTTTGTTCTGAAGTCTGTTCAAAATAGAATGAATGTAAGGTAATCCTAATTATTGTCTAAAACGAAATGTTTCATACATTCCACCCCCCTGCTATTACTTGATTTTAACCCTTTAATGCATCTTTTTGCTCAATATCATTTTAATTTGTTTCATTACCACAGCAGGTAGAGGTTAATAGAATATTGTTTGGTGAATAGTATTGTTGTCTTACCTCCCTGCAAGGTTTATTATAGTTGTATAAATGGTTATTTAAACATCTGATGTAACCTAATTGTTTTCACACAGGCAATGCCTTTGCCAGATTTCTGCCCTGACTCCTGGTAGTGGCTCACCACGGGTGCGTTCATGCTCATCAGGTGAGCAGAGCTCCCCTGTCAATCAAGGGAGTGACTGCTCACACTGTGGGAATGATGTCACTTCCGGGTGGGTTTGTATTTCAGCTGACACGGCAGCAGGTAACATGTACTCTTTGAGAAAGGCCCGTTGCGGCTGAATTGCGTTCGAGTTGAGGGGGGGGCCTCCCTCTCTCTCTTTTTTAACTTCCATGTTATAATAAAGAAGATTTTTTCACAGCACAGTCCAGCCTTGTTCACTTGCAGCGCGGCCGTGACCGCTGTCTTTCCTCCCCGGTGAGGTTATTTTGCTTGCTATTTCCACCATACAGCTTGGAGCACGCCGCAGATCAGACGGATTTAAAGACATATGTGAGTCATTTATTCTTCATTTGTTCCTTCATTGTGGAGTCCCCCAGGCATTGTGGGTTACACTATGCATGATTAAAGGGGTCTGGGTGGGTCCACGGACTTCCCCCTGACATCCCTAGACAATCACTGCTATACCACATACCTAATAGGGGTCATTTCATATTGTTCCTCCACACCCTGTCCATCTGGACACAGCAGAATTCTTTATTAGTCAATGTGGTTTTTAAATAAAGCCCTGCAGCACTGGCTTATTGAGTGGTGAATGTCCCTCAATGTTCTCTCTATGGGAACAAATACACAGGCAAGTGTCAAGTTCTCTACTTCTCTATAGATTAAGATACTGAGTGTCGACGCCTATTATACTACATACACTATAGTAATGTGCAAAATTACTACTATCCACATATGGATAATAGTGACTTTGCCCATTTAAAATACATAAAGAACAATAAATACATTAAATACATATTGCACTCACCCTTCTCCGGCTGGAACGATGAAGGCCATCCTCATCTTTATCACCGTCCATGCCCCCTCCGATGCTGCCAAACATAAACAAGAATAAAAACAGCCAATGTAATGTCCCCTAACCCCTTAATCACCATAGCGGTTATTAACCGCTACAGTCATTAAGGGGTTAACCCACCCTCACCCACCACTCGGGAGGCCTAAATACCCTCCCCCACTAGCCACCCCATGAGGCCTAACCACCCTCACCCAATACCCAGCCGGGAGGCCTACCCACATACCCGTGGGCCAATACCCCCTTCCCCCACCCCCAGTAACCACAATAAAAACAATACACAGCCCCACAATAAACAGCATTATATTTATTAAATACATAACCCACCCCCTGTGCCCCCCCATAAATACATTATTTATTATTTTACATACAGTGTTAATACCCCAGGCCCACGGGAGTCCCCGGTGGCCCTGACGGGTGTCCGTAGACCTCACAGTAGCCCAGCACCATGTTTCAAACAGGGTCTAGAGGCCTACGGGTGGTCCCCGCCACCACCGTGGTCCACCAGGTGGTCTCCGTGGGTCACCGTGGGCCACAATGGGGTCTCCATAGGTAGGCCTGTGGCTGTCTGGGGCGGCCCGGGTCAGACCCACAGGTGTCTGAGGGGCCTCGGGTGGTTCCCATGGGGGTCTGGGAGCCCTCGGGTGGTCCCTATGGGTCTGCGGTGCCCCCACAGATGTGGGGCCACCAGTTCTTCCCTGCAGGTGTCCCCCGTGGACCCGGCAGCCGTTTACCCGTGAGAAGTCCAAGGAGACCTCAGGTGGTCTCCAGAGGTCCCCCGCAGACCTGAGGAAACAACCCTTTATGTAAAAAAAATAAACATGTCCTATACATGAAATACATCAATCCTACCCCCAAACACATACAGTACAATAATGTGCAAAATAACTATTATCCAGATAGGGATAATAGATTATTTGCCCATTATTAAACACATTAACTAGCATAATAAAATAAATAAAGTTCTACTAACCTTATCAATATGAAGGCCCCTCGACAGCAAATTCCATGTCCTCCGTTGCCAACAAAATACATAGCCAATACATTGCAATTACATTCTGATATCAATTGACCCCTTAATCACCTTATCGGATAATAACCGCAAAGGTAATTAAGGGGTTAAGCCACCCTGGCCCGATACCCACCCTTCACCCATTCATTTGTACAGTGGCTTCATCATGCAACTATATATATATATATATATATATATATATATATATATATATATATATATATATATATATATATATATAGTGGTTGACAAATCACCAAAAAATCTACTCGCCACACAAAAAAATCTACTCGCCACCTAGTACCAAATGTGTGCTGCTTGGGCCAATATTTGCACGCCCGGGGGTTAAATCCACTCGCCCGGGGCGAGCAAATGTATAGGTTTGTCGAACACTGTATATATGCGCTAAGAGCCCCACGAGAACACCTACTACAATACAGACAGAAAGAACCTACCACACGCATATCACTAGTGGCCACATACAACCCTACCCTAGAGGGAATACTAAAAATAATCAAAGATCTGCAACCCATGCTGGAAGAGGATGTGACCGCTTTATCAGATTGGGAGCATGTATTTGGTGGTGAGGTATCCATGACCGTTCCTCTGGTCCAAACCCTTTCCAGTGGACCAAATACTGAATGGTTCCTTTTGATGATCTTGAATCGATAATGGACTGTACCACGTACTCTTATTGTGTTTGGACATTATAGGAGCTGCCGGTGCGAAGGAAGGATCTGGAAAGAGAAAGATCTGGAAGACAGGCTTTAAAAGTGATACGTGGAAAACCGAGGGTATCCTCATGGAAGAGGGGAGTTGGAGGCGATATGCCACAGGGTTAATTTTTTCAATGATTGGGTAAGGGCCCAGAAATATTGGTGCCAACTTGATTGTAGGTGCCTTGAGTCTGATGTTTTTTGACAATAACCACAACTTGTCTCCTGGTTTGAATTCTGGAACTTCACGACGGTGACGATCCGCCCCGAGCTTTTGTCTGGATGTTGCTTTTTTTAGATTCTCTTGAATTATCCTCCATGACTCTTGCAAGGAGCGTATTCTATTGGCCGCCGCTGGTACACCATAAGGGGATGAGGTGACAGGAAGTCGTGATGGGTGGAATCCATAGTTGATAAAGAATGGTGACTCCCGCATGGATTCGTTCCTAAGACAATTGTGGGTAAATTCGGCCCAGGGGAGAAGGTCCGTCCAGTCGTCTTGGGTGTCAGATATGAAACAGCGCAAATACTGTTCTAAGGCTTGATTAGTTCTCTCTGTCTGGCCATTTGTTTGAGGGTGATACCTGGAAGATAAGTGCAATGAAATACGCAATCTTTAAGAGAACGAGCACCAAAATTTGGGGATAAATTGTGAGCCTCGGTTGGAGACTATGGTTAGAGGCATGCCATGAATACGAAAAATCGCCTTGATGAAAATATCCGCCAGTGTGGCAGAATTAGGAATTCCCTTCAATGGGATAAAATGTGACTGCTTTGAGAATCAGTCGACAATGACCAGGATACTGTTCATAACTTTGACAAGAGCAATTCGACAATAAAGTCCATGGACAAGTGGTTCCAAGGGCTATCCGGTATAGGGAGAGAGTGTAAGAGTCCCGATGGTTTACTGCGTGGAATCTTGCTATGCGTGCATGTGGAACATGCCTTGATGAATTCGTTGATATCTCCTTGCATATTGGGCCACCAAAGGTTAGTACGATAAGGTCAGTGGTTCTTCTGGTGCCTGGATGTCCGGCGGATTTGGAAGAATGACCCCACTCAAAAATCTTCCTGCGAAAGGATGGTGCAGCAAACAAACAACCCTCTGGAGCCTGTAGACCCTCAGGAATGTTGGATTGGTCCACCAGTATGTCGTCTAAAACATTGAATGTGTTAGCGGATAAGATATATTTGGATGGAAGAATAGTCTCCAAGTGATCATCTGGCTTGTCCTCGACTAAGAACTGACGGGATAGGGCATCGGCTTTCAGATTTTTAGAACGAGATACTATATAAAAGAAATTATATAATTAAATCGTAAAAAAATAAAAGTGACCAGCGAGTCTGGCGAGCTCCTAGACGACGGGCACTCTCTATGTACAGCAAATTATTATGATCCGTTAGTATGGTGATCGGACTCTGTACCCTCCAAAAGGTGTCTCCACTCTTCCAAAGCGAGCATGATAGCTAGAAGCTCTCAATTCCCAACGTCATAGTTCTGCTATGCCGATGAGAACTTCTTTGAAAAAAAAAGTGCAGGGATGTTGTCTGGCTTGAAGTGACTGTCTCTGTCATAAGATGGCTCCGGCCCCAATGTCGGATGCATCCACATCCAGGGTGAATGGTGACTTGTGATCCGGGTGTATCAAAATCAGCACTGAGACGAAGGCCTTCTTAAGCAGGTCAAAGGCTTGGATAGCCACGAATGGCCAGGAAGTAGCATCTACCCCTTTTTTGTCAAAGCTGAGATGGGGGCTACTGTGGACGAAAAGTTCCGAATAAATCTACGGTAGTAGTTCACAAACCCCAGGAATCATTGAATAGCCTTGAGAGAGGTGGGTCGCGGCCACTCCATAACTGCTTTAAGTTTGGCTGGGTCCATAGAAAAACCAGAGTCAGAAATAATGTATCCTAAGAATGCCGAGGAAGTCTGGTAAAATTGACATTTTTCCAATTGGGCGAAGAGGTGATTCTCACGGAGGCGTCATAGTACCTGTTTGACGTGGTTGATGTGCTCCGGAAATGAATTTGAAAAAATCAGAATGTCACCAAGGTAGACGATGATAAAATGATTGAGAAGATCCCGGAATTTCTCATTCACAAAATCTTGGAAAACGGCCAGAGCATTGCAAATTCCAAAGGGCATGACCAGGTACTGTTAGTGCCCGTCTCGGGTGTTGAAGGCCGTCTTCCATTCGTCACCCTGGTGAATCTTCACTAAGTTATATGCACCACGCAAGTCTAATTTAGTGATGATGGTAGCACCCTGGAGGCGATCGAAAAGTTCTATGATCAGTGGTAATGGGTAACGATTTCTTAGTGTGATCTTGTTAAGACCTCTGTAGTCAATACAAGAATGAAGAGAACCAACTTTTTTCTTGACAAAGAAAAAACCTGCTCTGGCTGGAGAAGAAGAGTTCCATATGAAGCCTTTCTTTAGATTTTCCGGTATGTACTCAGACATGGCTTTGGTCTCAGAGAGTGTGAGAGGGTAAGATCTTCCCTTAGGAAGAAAGAAAGCGGATATGAGGTCAATCGGCCAGTCGAAAGAACGATGGAGAGGGTGCCCTCAAACCGCATATCTGTTGGGCAGAGATCACACAGGTCTTGGCACACAGGGTACTCCAATGGATGGGTCTTTTATTGGTCCAATCAATGCTTTTCCGAGAAGGACAATCTATGACTTCCCAGCTGAAGGTGTTCTGGATCGTCAGAGACGGGAGAATCTGTCAGAGAAAAATGGAGCAGGTGATTTGGCCGGGGGCGAAGGAGCAAGCGTTCAGCTTTCCTCACTTGTAGACGTTGATCTACCCGGATACAGACAGCGATCAGTTCTTCCATGTCCGAAGGGCGTTCTTGGGCAGTGAGTTCATCCTTAAGGGTTTATGATAGTCCATGCCAAAAAGCTGCTGACAAGGCCTCATTGTTCCATCCTGTCTCAGCCGCGATGGTGCAAAACTCTAAGGCGTATCTGGCCATGGGACGATTTCCTTGGGAGATGTGAAACAAAGAAGAGGCAGCAGTTACTTTACGGCCCGGAGTATCGAAGACTCATCTGAATTCTTTGGTAAAACGTGCTAGATCCTGTGTAAGGTCATACCTCTGTTCTCAGATGGAAGAGGCCGAAGCCAGAGCATCGCCTGTTACTAGAGAGGCAATATACGCCACCTTGGACCTTGGAGAAGGAAAACAGGACAGCTTTATTTAAAATTGGATGAAACATTGGTTGAGAAAACCTCGGCATCCATGGCGGTCGCCTGAATAGCGATTCGGGGTGGGCAGTCGAGGCTCAGAGGAGAAGGGGTTAACCAGCTAGGATGAGGAAGGACTAGTGGGAATGGAAGGAGTGGGCTGTTGGGCCTGAACCGTGAGAGCCAAGAGGTTCTATTGCAATAAGTCCATTCGTCCGTCACTATGTTCAATATATTTTTCCAATTTGGAAAACATACTGGCGTGTGAGGACAAGACATTTCCCACCTCAGTGGGGTTCATGTTTGTGGGGCTGAGCATACTTTAACGCTGTGCTCCCCACAAACAAGGCGGAACCCCGGGACTGAGGTGGGAATTGGTAGAAACACCACCCACAGCCACGGGGGCACATCTGTAGAGTGGGTTGGTCAAGGTAGCCGGGTCGGCTGTGTGTGTGTGTGTCAATTGTTGATTTGCACACTCCCGTTGATACTTCTATCTGTTTTTCTGTTGGTGCTGCTATGAAATAAGAGCTGGGATTCCTGGGCAGCCCCTGTTGCGGAGACTATTTGATGAAACCAGAATGATTTAGATAGGCGCTAAATAAAAGTGCAGTGGTATAATGATAGATTCACACAGGAAAAAATATATAAGTAACTTAAACGATGTCTCAACCTTCCTGTGGGGGATATGTACAGATCCCCCTCAAATGGAATAGATACAGGTGGTTGGAAGGGAGCCACAGTCGCAGGAACATCCAAAAAATAAAAGGAAATATAATAGTGCAATATGTTGTGATAAAGCGAATTTTGAGATGTCTTGGCTCTATAGAGTGTCTACTTACAATAAGTAGGTGTATAAAAAGCGTTTTGCAAAGTAAGGTGGTGTGTAGCAGGCTGCAGAGACAGGATCCTCGCGAGTTTGAGGTGAAGGAGATCTCACTCAGGTACACATACCACAGGAAAAGATACAGAAAAGACCATAGTACAGATCGGACAAAATCAGTATTGTATTAAAAACAGTACTTTTTTTTAATACAATACTGATTTTGTCCGATCTGTACTATGGTCTTTTCTGTATCTTTTCCTGTGGTATGTGTACCTGAGTGAGATCTCCTTCACCTCAAACTCGCGAGGATCCTGTCTCTGCAGCCTGCTACACACCACCTTACTTTGCAAAACGCTTTTTATACACCTACTTATTGTAAGTAGACACTCTATAGAGCCAAGACATCTCAAAATTCGCTTTATCACAACATATTGCACTATTATATTTCCTTTTATTTTTTGGATGTTCCTGCGGCGGAGACTATTTGATCAAAAAACAAATTGTCGTTTCAAACTATTTATTAAAGGCAAGTAGTGAGATTTGGCTAATGTTTTGCGGGTTAACCCCTTCGTCAGGTGTCCTATAATAAACAGGGATATAAATACCGACACCATTTTGGTCTGTCCCCTTCATTTTGGCCCTCTTTTTCAAAATCATCACGCGTTTCCACTCATTTGCATACTACGCTTACAGGAGATCTTACATAAAGTTAATAAAAACCCACTATCCTTAAGAATATCAAACAACTTCAGAACTGCAAACATTCATGTACAAAGATTAATCTTTACATTACACAGCATTATTTATATATACTGTATAATTTCTCCTATCGTGATTATTCTATATAAATGTAAATGTTGCATTATATTTCAGTCTCTGAGAGAGCAGCATTTGAATCTACATAAAGTAGATGCCGATTTTGATTAAAAGGTTATTGTATCTTTAGTTAGACTCAAACATGTTACATGTAGTTATTTAAATGTTGAATACACTGTCTATTTACAGATTATTCATATAATTAGAATCTCTCAGTGGGATTTATTTGATTAGTCAAGCGCTCATTCACACTAGCATTGATTGAGGTGTACTGTATGAACATGAAGGTGTTCCTTCTATTATTTGCCTCAATTACATAGTTACATAGTAGCTACATAGTAGATGAGGTTGAAAAAAGACATAGGTCCATCAAGTTCAACTTATGCTAAATTTAGACAACAGATACTTTATCCTATATCTATACTTACTTATTGATCCAGAGGAAGGCAAACAAAAAACCCCATTAAGGGAAAAAATTAATTCCTTCCTGACTCCAAGAATTGGCAATCGGATTAATCCCTGGATCAACATCCTTCCCATGTATACTTATTTGGTATATCCCTGTATACCTTTCCCATCTAAAAAGATGTCCAACCTTTTTTTGAACAAATCTATTGTATTACATTTATTAAATTATTTTATATATATTTTTATTTTTTTTAATGCATAACTGGTAGCAGTCTGTAATATAATTAAATTCATTTACATTCCGTTTTCTTTGATATGAATATGTATTTATCACAGTACATGGAGGTAGGGGGAAGGGTATGGCATTACTTCAACTGTCTTGTAAAGACTTATTAGTCGCATCAAACGGTTACTGGATCCTACCAAGGGGATTCAATATTATATAAACAAAAAGAGGATCTGAAAGAAAAGAAACCCCTTTTACTTCAGTGCACTCCACAGTTTAAGTTATAGTCATCATATATACAGTGCTGTTGTTCGTGTTATAATTACATGAGCATAGTAATATATGGTTTTGAATGTCAACTCTAATGTAATTAGTACCTGTTATGCATCCCGTGTTAATATAAATTGAGCTTTAGAAATAGATAAATATTTAGGATTGAAAAGATCCTTGTGCAGGCTAGATTGCTTTATCAGGGTTTCACCACCTGTGATCACTTTAGGTTTAGGATCAACAAAAAAGGCTTACTCCACTAATAGCCAACTCGTCTAATGATATTATGTTGCTAGTCTGTGTAAAGTGCTCCAAAAGAGAGAGGTATGCTTAAAATGTACACCTTTATTAATTCATACGGAAATTTAAAGGAACAATCCATGCCATATCCTACCTGTTTTTTTAATAAATCAGTTCTGTAGTATTAAGTAATACTTACTACATTTTTTCTTTAATTCAACTCAATGCCATTTTTAATGAGTTTTAATATAATGAGCATTCTTTGGTTTCTATAGCAGGTTTTAGCCCACCTCCCAAACAGTGCAAGATCGTTGAAGCACATTCCTGTTTTTGATAATTTGTTGCCAATATTCCCAGCAGTTTGATCTGCAAAATGTAGCAATGGATAATGTTACCTTAGTAATATAAGGATACATTGTAGCTGCTGAGTTACATCGAATGAAGGCTTGATAGAAACTGAAAGGAAGCAATTTAGTGAGCCCAGGGAGCAAGATTTTTCCTGATCGATCACGGGAGAACTAATCTATTGGTAGCTTAGGAAATTCGTTTTCAATAAAAAATAATCAAAAGCTGCATTTATTAAAACAAAAAAAAAATTTTTTTGTGTTCTGCAGACTGGCTCCTTAATGTTTAAAAGATACTGCAGTGAACACAAAAGTGTGTTTCAAAATGCTACAGGGGCTGAGAGATTAGATTGATAATTGTAGCTAATTAGCATAATTGAATCTACAAACCTACATTTCTTCTAGTCAAATTTAAAGTATTATCACTTGATGCAACAATGTCTTTTAAATGACATCATTATCTATCGTTTACAGTACTGTTGTGATCCCAAGTATAATAGTATTGAAGGGAGTTTGGGTGTTTTGTGGAGAAGGGAAGTAGAGTTGAGTGGATTGAGTAGAGAGAGAACCTGGTTTCTATTAATTGAATCCTAGCGCGAAATTGCTACTTTCAAGGAAAACTAGGAGCTCATGTGAAAGTCCCAACCTGATATAACTCCTAACACAAACTAAGCTCAGACGTTGCGTCAAAGATGACGAGTCATGTTACAGTTTCGCTGCCTAGCGGTTTCTTCGGGGTTGAATGCCTAAATATTTATCTTTTTGTAAAGCTGACTTTATTTTATCATGGAATATGTATTTATCCTTTATATAGTCCAAATATTCTTATTTGCCAGTTTAAAAACACGTATGGATTGTAAATAATCACAGTAGGGAAACTAATGGTATTAATTTTAAAGTATTTTTAAAATTACAGAGTAGGATTCAATTGTGTTCAATATACAGTTGTAGCCAGCCTTACCATACGCGTGACGCAACTGCGTGCAGAAAGATTAAGGCTCGTAATATACTGTTTGCGGACGTGCGCCCACGCGTGCCTGTGCGAACGCGCATGCACGTGCCGCTCACCTTTTGTGTGTATGCTGTGAGCGAGGTACTGTGTGTGTATGTATATGTGTGTGTATATAAGTATGTATGTGTATGTATATGTGTGTGTGTGTTATAAATACGTTTGAAATAAATAAATACGTTAATAAATTATTTGTTAATTGTACACATATACATACATGCACACACATATATATCTACATTTCAGCGGCGGTAGCGGCGCAAATTAATTATTTTCCTTATCTTCCCCCCTGTCGGCTGGTTCCACGCACACTGCGTGCGCGCGCCAGGTCCTATTATAGAATGGCTGACTAACCTCAGCCAACTATAAATACCGCGCGTGCGCACGGCGCAGAAAACACACACTATATAACAGCCCTAACACGGCGAGAGGTTCCAGTGAAAAAAATGGAACCCTGCAGCGCCTTCGTGGCAGCCACCTCCCCCATATATTCAGCATTTCATCCGCTGTGCTGGGGACGGTGAGGCTGGCTACATCTGTACGTTTTGTAATTTAGGGAGACATTCAAACCATATATAATTGTTATTAGAAATTTTTATTTAAAAAAATTCAGATTAGGTTATATGCTACTAAATGTTTCCCGTAGCAGAGTTCACGTATAGTTTATTATATTTCAACATAGTGTATATTTAGTGTACACCTCCAAATTAAATGTACATGGGTGTACAATGTACAGTAATATATTCCTATAATTTTCAGCTATAATGTCTCAGGTTCAATACAAAGACCACAGAGAAAGATAGAAGAGAAAATGACAAAAGCGCAAATAGAGGAATAACAAAATCAATTAAAATATATACAATGTGACTATATCTAAATTGGCTCATTAGACACGGTACAAAATGACATGCAAATGGCAATATTGGCATAAGTGTCCCATGCAGATAAAGATGAAGATTACGAACCAGATAAAATAGCAAAAGGCGCAAAAGGCACAAAATAGTGAAGTACTGTATAAAAAGGTTTATCAATGCAAATTGGTGAAAAGCCACATACAATATGGCAATATAAAACAGCATGTTTGGATTGTATACCGGTACCACAATCACTATCAAGTTGATGTCAGACTGGTAACTCCACGCCTGCGGACAACTGCACCAGCAGCTTGGCAGACTCCAAGGATCCAACCTGCTCGGTCGCTTGCTCGCCTCCTCGTCACCAGCCGATGACGTCAGGACCATGGGATGTGTCCGTATACACTGTGAACAGACTGCAGAACTGGGTGTGCTAGTGATTGAAAGTTCTTGGATACTAGCTGTTAAATAGTATCAATGGAGTCCGTCAGGCACCACACCACAATACGGATATTAATACGAACAGCAAATAATACTTTAATTAAAACTGATGCAAACTGACACATTAATGACTGATTGTAATTGACATGTCAATTAAAAACTTCAATGGACCCATGCAGAGCTATAGCAGTCCTCCCGGAATATGGATGCATAGATGCTCTGGAGATAGATTATATAAAATACAACATTGTGTGTGTATGTATGTGTATGTGTGTATATATATATATATATATATATATATATATATATATATATATATATATATATATATATATATATACACACATACACATACACATACATACACACACAATGTTGTATTTTATATAATCTATATATATATATATATAAAAGAACACAAGAAGTCTTAATATTGAGCACTCAAAATATCCCTAGAAAATATTTACTTTAATGTCTTCAAATATAACAAGCTTAAAACATAATTAAAATCAAAGAAGCGGGACCCCAAAATAGACAAGGTAAGTGCATATCATATACTACAAAGGCGTAGATCTAACCTTGACACTAGTTTCCAGCTAATGCAATAAAGGTATAAAGTGAGAGCCCAGGGAAACAAGTTCCCTGGGTCATCAAGACCGGACTGTCAGAAAAGTTAATTAGAGACCTAGAGGACAAACTAATAATAAAACGGGTCAAATATCACATGAAAACCACACATGCAGCAGAATGATAATCACAAGACTATTCCCAGGCCAGAAAAAAATAAAGAGCTTGAGTCAGTGGAAAAAGGACTGACTTAGTATAGTCCGTTCCCAGAATACAGTGAAATATCACAAAAACACCAAAATGGGTGAAAAAATGTCCTGGATGATCCAATATTGATGAAGATCATTGCATCAAAATAACACAGGTAATCCACATAAACACAACAGGGGTATAAAATATGTATACTTATCCCACTTGGAGATTACGTGTAAGAATGATCCAAAGGAAAACGAAGTCGATTCACTTTATGTGACGATGTGTGGAACACGCCCCCTGCACCGTGTTCCCTCCTTACCTGTTGAACTTCTGATCGCCGCCCTTTAGCAGCGAGTCAAGATTATCTGATGTCTCTCTGTATGGCGTGCGCCGCCCTCTAGCTGTGAGTCAAGACTCTTTGTGTGGCGGCGCCACCCTCTAGCTGCGAGTCAAGATCCTGTGTCTTTATGTATTCTGAAGCAAGCGTCGCCATCTTGCTCCAGGTGGGGGTCTGTGTACCCCGTAATGTAGCTGTATTTTTTTGCTGGTTCCATTAAATCAATTTTTTATGGGCACACGCTCTCCTTGATTTCATTCAATTTCCATTTTTTGTTCTCTTGAGAATTAGTGCCTGCTTTTTCCCTGCTTTGTGTGGATTTCCTCTGGGACACTTCTCATCTCCTTTTGGAATCCGGAAGACTGGGACAGTCACTCATTTTACCACTGAGGTTAGTTCACCGTGCGGGTAGTGTAGGACCTGCTGAGTAGGGTTTACCTTGACGTGGTAGCAGGCTTATAGTCCTTTGGACAAAGGATTAAACTAAGAACCCTTACGTTGTATTTAGTTTTGCTGCACTCTGCTGTTTCTGTCAATATGTCTTTAAGGAGGCTGGATGTCCTCCAAGATGCTATTCCCTTGTGAACTTGTGCTCTGTACTCTATCTTCCCCGGCTCCTCATTTGAGGCTTACCCTCACCCCCCGCGTTGATGCCTGAGAATGTGCGCATTCCCGCTCTGCTGCAAGAGCATGCGCAAATGCAGGTGGGCCAGTCGTGTCTCTGAGCTTGGCTCCGCACCTCTGGACGCGTCGCGCATTCTCCTGCACGCGGCATGACTACGTGCACCGATCCCCAGCTGCGCGGCAACTTCTCCTATTATGTCTCCTGCGGCTTCCCCACCTCGCTATCGGGTCCCTTCCCCTCTCTCGGCTTGTGTGTAGGAGCACAAGCGTGACACTTTAAAAGTGGTTAATCCTTGATCTCTCTGCCTCTCCAGCCTAACAGAGTAGCAGGGCCAGTAATAAAGTCAGCAGTAAGGAATTAGCACATCAGGGTCCCGCAGCAGCTCCCACTCTACATGTCTTTCACCTTTTGGCTTCTTCACAGAGTGGGGAGACAGCTGAAAACATGTTACTATTTAAAAGAAAGTGAAGAAGATTGAACTCCCAGCTCCCAGCATATTCTGTACAGCCATTGGCTGTATCATCACGTCATGTGGGCATGGCTAATTTGCCAGCTGTACTCATCAGTGCAGACCAGCAGTCACATAGGTATCCAAAGACGCGCTCACATCATTGCCAAAATCTCCATCCACTTCCTCATCATGTCACAAGGGCGTGGCTAATAGCCAGCAATTCTCATCAGCGCAGACAGGGATTCACAGAGGTTTCTCAGATCTCTATGTAGCACTGTTTTCCCCTCCTCCAGTTGGAGATACACAGCCTCTGCTACCTGTGTGTGGTGCGGATACCTGTTAGGACCAGGAAAGCTAAGTTGGATCTGCGATGGTATGGAGATCAGGATAGGCTTAGGTTCTTTCTGTAGTTCTTCTCATTGGTGTTAGCACCTCCATCCATAGTGCATTCCAGGGTGTCCAGAAATCAGCCCCCACTATTGCATATGTCTCCCTCCTGCCCAAGGACTGATAGACAGGAGTGGGTTAACAAGGGTCTTTATTGCATGGTATGCATCCACTGCATATCTTCTTACAGCGATGCAGAGTCTCAGAGGTCCCAGACCTCTGAATGGTGATTTCCCCTGGTCTTACAGGGCCTCTGTGGCTGAATCAGATGTTTCCCCAAACCAAAGGCTGGAGGTGAGCATGCTCATTCCACCGTGGGAGAGACTCACAGCTCTCTGCTTCCTCTGTCCTCCAGAGCAGGAACAGGACTAAACTAAATTTGCCAGTCCCTCTTAGGAAGAACAAGATGGGGTGGGCTCATGGTATATACCTTTACCAGATAGGCTTATACAGGCCATGAGTCACCACCTTACTTCTGTCATTAGAGGGGCATGAGGGGGACAACAAGCCAACAGATTAACCCCTTACAGCCTGCAGCTAGCAGGACTTGCATAACAGGGTGGGGAAAGATAGGCAGAAAAGACATACCCTGTTACATCTACAATGCAGCATATCATCCGTAGTGAAGCCTCAGTCATGGCCAACGATAGCAGATATTAACCCTTGTAGTGCAGGAAGATGTTGTATCTTAGGTCCAAGGATGATACAGGCATACCCCGCATTAACGTACGCAATGGGACCGGAGCATGTACAGTATGTAAAGCGAATATGTACTTAAAGTGAAGCACTACCTTTTTCCACTTATCGATGCATGTACTGTACTGCAATCGTCATATACGTGCTTAACTGATGTAAATAACGCATTTGTAACAGGCTCTATAGTCTCCCCGCTTGCGCACAGCTTCGGTAAAGGTAGGGAGCCGGTATTGCTGTTCAGGACATGCTGACAGGCGCATGCGCGAGCTGCCATTTGCCTATTGGGCGATATGTCCTAACTCGCAAGTGTATTTAAAGTGAGTGTCCTTAAACCGGGGTATGCCTGTATTCAGGTGCTGCAACACAATTATACCAGGGACGGCAGAACATCAGTTCTGGGGCATCATAGCTAAACTGAATAAGGCATTTCCTCATGGGAATATAAAACTGAGATACCGAGTGAAAACATAATACAAATATATGAATATGCCACGAGAAAAAAGGAAGAATCTGGGGATCTATATAAAACTTCCATAAGGGATGATATCCTCTTCTGTTAATAGATACAGTAGGTGGACCTAAAGACATATTTATACAAGGGGCCAAGAAAATAATAGAGCAATAAACAACAAAAATCAAAATCTTTAGAGAAGCATAGCAAAACCTAAGTAGTCATTCAACCCCTTGGGTATTAGTCCAAGCTGAACGATCCACCAAGTCTCTCTTTTTTAAAAGGGCCTTTTCGTGCTCTCCTCCTCTAATTCCCAGTTATATGTTATCTATTGCAAGGACTGTCAAAAGACTGGGGTTAGAGTTGTGTTTCAACAAAAAATGTGGAGCCACGTAGGTGATCTTTTTAAAGGCGTCTTGATCTTTTTGTGCATTACGTATATTACTGCCATGTTCTAACACTCTGAAGCTCACCTCCCTTGTTGCCATCCCAACATAAATCAATTTGCAGTGACTGGTAAGGTAGTAAACATCTGCTTTGCTTTTACCGTTCATGAATGAATTGATGTTATAACTATGACTCATTGAACTGTCCAACAATTTATCAGTTTGGTTCATATACAGGCTGAGCAATTATTGCACCTAAAAATATTATTTTAGATAAATTATGGTGGGTGAAAAGGTCACTAAAAAGGGGGGGGTCGAGCACGCGCATTTTAAATGACACTTCTTTGTCTTTTGTCACTGTTTTGCGCTAAAATTGTATTTGTAATGGTGATGTTTTTAATTAAAAATCAAAATACAATTTCAGTGCCAAAACGGAAAGAAGTTTGACTTCCGGGTGTTTTAGCTATTTGCACTTCTATATTTATAGTAACTGTGAATTCCTCGCGTGTGTGTTCCTGTGTGTGCGGGCGAGCACCAGTCAGTGTGTGCGCGCGTCAGTCAGTGTGTGTGTGTGCGTGTCAGGAGCGCCGGGGACGGGGGGGTGGAAGGCGTGCTGTGGGCCGCCTCCCCCGTTGCTTCTCCTTCTCACCCAGCCACACTCAGCGGGGACCGCCAGGTGTGCCGTGGAGGGGGGGGGGGGGGGAAGAGCGCCGGGGGGGAAGGAACGCCGGGGACGGGGAGTGGAAGGAACGCCAGGATGGGGGGGGGGAAGGAGCACCAGGATGGGGGAACGTGCGCCCGAGGACAGGGGCAAGGAGTGCCAGGGACAGCGAGCGTG
This sequence comes from Ascaphus truei, assembly GCF_040206685.1. Taxonomy (NCBI): domain Eukaryota; kingdom Metazoa; phylum Chordata; class Amphibia; order Anura; family Ascaphidae; genus Ascaphus; species Ascaphus truei. Next base: position 165,477,189 of record NC_134484.1, on the reverse strand, counting down.
GGGACAGGGGGAGGCCACAAGTCAGCTCCCCGGCACTTCTCCTCCTCACCCCACGGGCCCCATACACTCAACCCTCAGCGGGAACCCCCGTGGATGGGGGGGGGGGGGGAGCGACAGGCACAGGGTGGGGGAATGAGCGCCAGGGATACAGGGGGGGTGAGCGAGCGCCTGGGACAGGGGGGAATGAAGAGGGGGAGAGTGCTGTGAGGTGCAGGGGGAGGGAGATTGATGAGGGTGCATGGGGAGAGTGATGAGGGGTGCAAGGGGGGAGAGAGATGAGGGGTGCAGGAGGGTAGAGTGATGAGGGTGCAGGGGGGAGAGTGATGAGGGGTGCAGGGGGGAGAGTGATGAAGGGTGCAGGGGGGGAGAGAGATGAGGGGTGCAGGGGGGGAGAGAGATAAGCGGTGCAGGGGGAGAGTGATGAGGAGTGTATGGGGAGGAGAGTGATGAGGAGTACAGGGGGAGAGTGATGAGGGGTGCAGGAGGGGGAGAGTCATGTGGGGTGCAGGGGGGAGGGTGCAGGGGGGAGAGTGATGTGAGTTGCAGGGGGAGAGTGATGTGAGGTGCAGGGGTGAGAGTCATCTGAGGTGCAGGGGGAGAGTCATCTGAGGTGCAGGGAGGGCAGTGATGTGAGGTGCATGGGGGAGAGTGATGTGAGGTGCAGGGAGAGAGAGTGATGTGAGGTGCAGGGAGGGAGAGTGTATGTGAGATACAGTGGGGGGAGAGTGATGTGAGGTACAGGGGGGGGAGAGTGATGTGAGATGCAGGGGGGGAGTGAAGTGAGGTGAAGGGGGGAGAGTCATGTGAGGTGCAGAGGGGAGAGTGATGTGTGACGCTATGAAGGGGAAGCAAACGGAGCTGGGAATAGGGAGGGGGAATGTAGCTGGGAGGGGAGAGGAGACAGAGGGGGAGCGGGAAAATTAAATCCCGGGCAACGCCGGATATATCAGCTAGTGGCTAATAAATTCCACATTTTAACTGCCCTTACTGTAAAGAACACTTCCTTTGTTGCTAGTGAAATCTCTTTTCCTCCAACGATAAGGGATGACCCTGTGTCCTCTGTACTGACCTGCATTTCTCAAAACCTGGATATGGTTATTTGCATTTGTTTGCTTTGTTTAGAGACTAGGGGCCTCATGGGCTAAGCGGCGAAAAAATACATTCGCCAAGTGCTCCCTATCGGCATGATTTTGCCGATTTGCCCTCGCAGTATTCAGTAAGGGCCGAATCCATGCCGAATCCCTGCCGAATCACTGCGAAAGCAAAGCGCAGATGAGCCGGTGATAAAAAAAGCCTGGCTCCCGATAGCCTGGCGATAGGCCGTTTCTGCCGATATGTGTTTGCAGGAGAGAGAGATAGATAGGAAAAAGCAGGCACCAGCATTACAGGACCAAAAAAATGAAGGAACATCCAGAGAGCGTGTGCCCATTGAAAAGAATCATTTAATGGATTTCAGCAAAAAACAACCACATTATGGGGTACAGAGCCCACCACCAATGCGTTTCGAGCGTAAGCTCTTTATCAAGGGGTGATACTGTACTCAATTTGGTCCTGTACTGCTGGTGCCTGCTTTTTCCTATCTATCTTTCTGGTTAGCACGCTGAAGAATCGGGAGCACACCCCCTGCTGTGGATACAGTCTGGACATTCTGGATCAAGTCCTCTACAAATGAGTGAGCTATTATATCTCCATTCTGATACATTATGTTGGATCACTTAATTGTGAGGTCCCTTACTACAGTGCTTGTGGGGACCCTAGTCCACTAGTCGGTTTATCATGGAGCTTTGATTGTTTAACACATTTGGGACACAGCTGCTTCATTACCATAGTGGATAGCCGCTAAGGCAATGAAGGGGTTAAGGCATAATACAGTAATGGGCAAAATTACTATTATCCACAAATGGATAATAGTGCATTTATCCATTTAAAATACATAAAGAACAATAAATACATTAAATACATATAGCACTCAGTAATTGGTACTTTTTTTATTGTGGGTAGCGGGGATGGGTGAAGGGGGTATTAGCCCCAATGGTGGTTGTTTAGGGCTTGTGGGTGGGTAGCGGGAGGGCTTAACCCCTTCATGACCGTAGCGGTATTAACCGCTACGGTCGTGAAGGGGTTAAGTGCACCCGCAACCCCCCCGCAAGCCCTGAACAACCACCAAGGGCCAAATACCCCCTTCACCACCCCCGCTACCCACAATAAACCTGGCACGGCGGGTTAACCCCTTCATTGCCTTAGCGGTTAGCCGCTAAGGTAATGAAGTGGGCTTTACATGCTTTATTCCTGCCTCGGATACATGCTGGGGGCCTCTGGTGCTGCTATTAGCGGGTATCATCTCCGGAGACCACCGGCATCAATCCCAGCCAGGAAAAAGGCCTGATTTTTTTCTAAGGGTCGACCTTGCCGATGCTTATAAACCACCAACCCGCCAACTTTAAGTTGGCGGGACGGATTGGCGATAAATTCTCTTTTTGGCAGTGCCTATCAGCAGCGAAAAGCTGATCGGGGCTACCTGAATTCAGCCAAGTTCAAAAAGTGCCGGTAAGTGGCTTATTAGAACCCGGCTGCCGATAATTTTTTATCGGGAAGAAAAATTGCCGATTTTGGCCACTTATCGGCGCTTACTGAATCGCAAAGGCTTTTTGTGGCGAGATGATGGCGATAAAACGCTTTTCGGCGCTTAGTGCATGAGGCCCTAGTTTTGTTTAAAAGACCACAGCTGTTGTCAGACAATCACTCCTATGACCAAAGTGTACTAACAGCGACATACTTATGGGGTTAAATCTGGGTTACAGCCTTTTTATACCAAAATGTGACAGCTACATGTAAATAACCTGTTTGTTTGTAAACAGTTAGCACAGGGAAGGCCTTTTTTAAGTGTTTTATTCAACTTCAATATCTGCATCAATTGAAGCCTAACTTCCCTAGTGAATAGCAAAGCTGCAGATCAATCCGTTCTCCTGTGATTAGTCGGCGAAAATTGATTGATGCAGGGCGATGTAATGCTCTCTGTTCCCTCCGTTTCCTCATTCATAGGCACACATATGAATATTCATATGTGTTCCAATGAAGCGTGCGCGCTCCCGATCCCCGATCCGCACAGGAGGAGAAGCAGCCACTTCTCATCTCCTGCTGTAAGTTATGTCTGTGGGTGTGTCTTTCTGTGTGTGTGTCTGCCTATGTGTGTCTGTCTTCTGTCCTGTCCTGGTGGCTGCTCGGTCTGCCCGCCCTGTGCGGGAGATGCGCCCGCCAGGGGTGTGTGCCCTCACTCCCCTTGCGGCGCTCCGGCGCTCTCCCCCCTCCTTCCCCAGTTGTCCGGCACTCTCCCCCTCCCCTGGTTGTCCGGTGCTCTCCCCTCCCCCTCCTACTCCGGTTGTCCAGCACTCTCCCCCTCCCCTTGTTGTCCAGTGCTTTCCCCCTTCCCCCAGCTGTCCGGACCCCTCCCCCTCTCCCCCAGATGTCCGGACCTCTCCCCTCTCTCCCCCGGTTGTCCGGCGCTCACCGGTTGTCCGGCGCTCACCCATACCGCCACCCTGGTTGTCCGAGTTGTCTGGTGCTCTCCCCCCCCTCCCCCGGTTTCTGGCGCTCTCCCCCCATTCCCCAGGTTGTCCAGCGCTCTCTCCCCCCTCCCCCATTGTCTGCGCCTCTCCCACCCCTCCCCTGTTGTCTGTACCTCTCCCCCCCCCACCCCACCCCGTTGTCCACGCGGGACGGGAGATGGGGGGCAGTGCCGGTCACGGCTGACTCTGCTCCAGTGTGTGTATGTGTATGGGAGACAGTGTGTGTGTGTGTGTGTGTGTGTGTGTGTGTGTGTGTGTGTGTGTGTGTGTGTGTGTGTGTGTGTGTGTGTGTGTGTGTGTGTGTGTGTGTGTGTGTGTGTGTGTATGGGAAACTGTGTGTGTTTGTGTGTGTGTGTGTGTATGTGTGCTTTGTCTGTGTATGGGAGAGACTGTGTGAGTGTGTGTGTCGGTCAGTCACCCTCCTCAGTCGGTGAGTCACCCCCCCGGTCGGTCAGTTACCCCCCGGTCGGTCAGTCACCCCCCCCCCACTCGGTCAACCCCCCCCTCTTGGTCCGTCACCGCTCCCCCCCTCACGTGAGCTGTTCAGCCTCATTAGCTGAAACAGCATGTGACCAGGGCAAGTGTGACAAATTCAAAAGTATTTGAGCAGCTGAGCGCAGAGTGCTCATGGTCGCGCACGCTGGTCAAACACATTGTCGTAATGTGTTTGATTGCGCTGAGCGCGAGCGTGCATGCGCGCTCACACTCTGCCTGGACGAGCCCTTATAGTGTCGAAGGCCATGGCCATGCAAGGAGTGTGCGTGCAATTGCGTTTGTGGCACGATTAAAATGCACACACCCCGAGATCCAGGCGCTGTGTCCCCGCAGCTCTTCAGGGGTGGGGGATGGAGGGGGGCTGGTCTGGTAACGGGGGCTGGGAGTGATCGTGCCACATCCTCAGCAGCTCTGCATCATGCGAACAGGCCAACAACCATTACAACTGCCCACCGCCAGGAGGAAGCACAGCCATTGAGGACTACACAAACGCAATCTGTGATGATGGACGCTCAGAGCAGGAGACGATCGGCGGCCAAGCCGAGGGCGAGCTTGGGATTTGAGAGGAGGGTTGGTTGGCCGGGGTCTCTTAGCAGGCGTCGTTAGTAACGGGGGGTCAGCATGTGTTACTGGCCAAAGTGCTGTGGTGCCGGGCAGTAGATGATGAATATTATGGGCACGAGACTCTGTGCTGATCATAGTGATCAATGTTAGTCCTTCGGTCCTCACAAGGAGAAAGGGAACTGGCCCCAGCTTGAACCAGTACTGGCAACGTGAAGGCCCTGAGAATCTGTGCTGGGCGCAAGATCATGGCCACGAGTTTTGGGTGCAGGGTGAAGGTCGGGGGTGGGGGGAGTAAAGAGAGATTGGGGGCAGGACATGAAGAATAACACACACCATACAGAGAGACACACATACACACACTGACTGACTGACAAACACAAACACACGTAATTCAGTTTCTATAAATATAGAAGTGCAAATAGCTAAAACATGTGTTCTAAGTCAAACTTCTTTGTGTTTTGGCACTAAAATTGTGTTTTTATTTTTAATTAAAAACATCACCATTACAAATTCAATTTCTGTGACAAAAGACAAAAGTTTCACTTAAAATGCGCAGATAGGGATTCTGGAAACACACACACTGCAGAATATATGAGTTCTTCAGTGTTAGGAGATACCTTTTTTATTTGGACTAACAAGTTATGTCATGGGACAAGCAATACCGTGTGTGTGTGTGTGTGTGTGTGTGTGTGTGTGTGTGTGTGTGTGTGTGTGTGTGTGTGTGTGTGTGTGTGTGTGTGTGTGTGTGTGTGTGTGTGTGTGTGTGTGTGTGTGTATATATATATATATATATATATTGAGTTAAGTTATGGTGAGTAAAAAAAGTGACAAAAACCCTCCACAGCAAAGCATATAGCAAATGTAAATATACTGTATGCTCATTTGCATGTCTTAGGCAGGTCTGCAACCCCGCCTTTCACCATTATCACCCAGCACACAGCACTTCCACTGCAGCAAGGGATTCTGGGAAATGACATGCAAATGAGCACACAGTGCCACTTTTTGCTTCAAAAACCATTTTATACATGGTTCCCTCTAGGCTTAAGCTTGCTGCATTGCCACAGCTTTGAGCACAGCCAGGGTTTAGATGCATAGCCAGAAAACCCACCCACAGACACCTGTTTCGACCTTAATGGGTCTCATCAGTCTGGGGTTGGTTAACTGGCTATGCAATGAAGCGAAAGGATGGGGTTTACCATACTGAGTTAAGTTATGGTGAGTAAAAAAAGTGACAAAAACCCTCCACAGCAAAGCATATAACAAATGTAAATATACTGTATGCTCATTTTTTTACTCAACATAACTTAACTCAGTATGGTAAACCCATCCTGTCACTTCATTGCAGCTGACAACTGGCTTAGCTGGCTGCCCTGATAGTAAGGGCCTGAGAAGTCAGTTAGTTCCCTGAATAGGGATAGGATTTTATTTTATTTGGTTTTCTTAAAGGGACGGTGGGCCTATTCGTATTATTTATTCCTGTAAATAAACACGAAGTATAAAGAAATACAGCGTTTCCTGCCTCATTTGGGATAAAAGAGACTGCAATGGGGTGTCGGCATCACAATATGGTGGAGAATGCAGGCAGTCCCTAAGGCACCAAGCAGTGGAAACTGTGGGTTTGAAGTTAAATGCAGGGATTTAAAATGGACGCCCAACTGAAGTGAAAAGCAAGCAAAGTTTGTCCCAATGTGTAGGACCAGTTGTGCTTACAGCATGCACAGAGAATGTGTGAAGTGTGGATGCAATAGAACCCAGAGGTCAGAAGATTTAAAGGTACTGAACTCAAGCAGAAAAACATTTTTTTTTTCTGAAGAAAGTGAAAATTGCATCTAGCAAGTGCTGTGTGTAAAGCTAATGCCTTTTGCTGAAGCGAGTGAATTTGCAGCTAGCAAGTGCTGTGTATAAATGAAATAGCGCCTCCAGTAGTTCAAGGTGAAGAATACACCTGAAGGTAAAAAAATGGAGGATACAATGTGTTTTATGTGTAATATGCCTGGCCACACAAAACAATGTCCTTTCAGGAATGGGTTTCCTTGCGTGGTCCCACAAAAGGAACTGCACCAGAGATGTTTATGGTGTGAAAAGCTGAACCATACCAAAGACTGTCCCTTTAGGCAGGGTGGTGACGCTGATGATGATGACAGCAATGAGAGAGAATGTGTGCCCAGTATTGTTACCTTAAAGCAGAAGTTAAAGTGGAGCCATGATGAGAATACGGCTATGTTAAAGCAGAGTTTGCAACAGATGATAATGTCCCTAAACCGGACCCGAGATGAGCTACAGCCCAGAGCGTTTGGCGCAATAGTCACGGGAACGACGACACACCTAGAGATAACAGAGGCTGCCGCTACCACCGTGTGCAGAGAACCAAGCGAACCAAAGAGAACAAGTCCTGACTGGAGACTGTGCTATGAGATGTCCCAGAGAGATGTGCAAACTTCATCACAGATTTAGAAGTTTCTCACCAAGAGGCTAGCGCCCAAAACAGAGCTGGAACTCTCACGCCATGAGGTCTCTGAATTGAAGGATTCTGAGGAAGAGATCCTTATTCATTTAGAAAAGGTAAAGAAGCTGTTGACCCAGAAAAAAATTAGAAGTGCAGGAAGCACTGCAGAATGCAGAGAGGATGCAACATGTCTCCCTGGAGCAGCACACACAAGCAGCGCACCTATGGTAGAGCCAGCTGCAAGAGCTACATGCAAGTCTGCAAGCGGCCAAGGAGAAGCAGCGAGTGCTACAGGAACGGCTGAGTACCCAGTATGTCCCCAAAGAACAGCATGAGGAGCTGAGGGCCACGCTGTACGCCACAAGAGCATCACTGGGGGCGGAGCTTGAAAGCCAGGTGATTCTGTATGAGAGGGAGCGCGAGAAGGTCCAGAGACTGGAGCAAGAACTGGAGAAGCAGAGAGGCAACTCCATCTCCATGAGTCGGTATGCCAAGGAGAAAGAAGCCTGGAAAAAAGAAGCAGCGGCGATACTGGCGACAAAAACTGCGGAGCTCCAAAAGATGAAGGAGGCGCTGACGAAAGCCCAGAGCAAGCACCGGGAAGAGGTGAAGGCCCAGAGAGGGGACTTGCAGGATCAAACTGAAGTCCTGCAGATGCAGATTGCTGAGCGCAAAATACAGCTCGCCAAGAGGGAGGGGGTGACCGTCCGTCAGGTGGCTTGTCTGACATCGCACTATGAAACCGAGAGGTCCGATACCCACAAGCTGCTGGACCACGTGGCCAATGAGAGGGCCCGACTGCAGCTGGAGCTGGACAAGGTCTGGGAGGAGCACCGGCAGTTGCAGGTCAGAAATGGAAGAAAAGTAACAGATTTTAAGCCTTGCGCTGAACCAGCTAGGAGATGTGGAGTCGCGACTCAATGCCAAAGAAGTTGAACTGGCAAAACTGAACTGAAAAAAGAAATGCAGAAGGACAGCTTCATGACCTGAGGAAGGACCTGGAGTCAGAGCGTGCTGGCCGCAAGATGGCAGAGAAACAAAAGCATGACCTGGACAAGATACTCGAGGGCCGAAAGACTGAGCATGATGCTATGTTGGACTCTACTGCTGCCCAGCAGGAAGTTTCTCAGCTGAAGTTGGAGAAAAAGGTATTGGCCCAGCCCAAGCGTCTGTATCCCACAGAAACGAATGCCCATGAAGACAACGGTACCATGAGAACTGGGGACAAGGCTCAGTTGGAAAATAAGATTACAAAGCTTGAACTGCCTAGGCAAGTGACGCGCTCAAGGAAGAATGACTGCAATACCGTTGCAGTACTACAGTCTACTTTCCACAAGGCACAGAATGGGAAGACCAAGGTGGAATGGAGTAGCACAGTGGGAATCCAGTCATACTGCAGTGCCCAGGAGACCCAAAGTGGATTCCTTGCCATGAGGGCAGTCACTGTGAAGAGACAGCCGCGAATGAGACGGAAGTGTGCCCGTGATCGTAAGAGGAGAAAGACAGCACAGATGGCCCAAGACAAGGAGATAGTGAGGTACCAGTCTTCAGGCCCAGATGGCCAGGTAACTACCCCCCCAAAAAAATGCCTAAAGTGGAAGGCAAGAAAAAAAAAGGGGGGGGGAAGGGCCGATGGCTGACAAAGAGGTTGGTGCACGGGAATAGTGCACAGGTCGCTCACAGGACAATGTTTCGCTGGGGGAAGGGATATGTGATACCAGCACTGGCATCTAGGTGCTGGAAAGAGTTAATCCTCCCTGGAGTTGTAGGAACACCTGAAATCTAATTAATCAGCCTGGGCTGAACTCCTGAAAAACAAGGAAGCAGCAAGGCACTGAGAGACAGTTTTTTTTCCCCAGAGAAGGGGGGAGACAGAGGAGCACCCCAGGTACCAGAAGTTGGTTAAAGAAGCTTGCAGAGAGTGAAAGACACTGCTGAGAGAGCCATGCTTTAGCAGTGACGTCTGTTGCAGAGGACCTTAAAAGACTAAAGATAAGGCAAGCGCTTTGTTATTATCTGCAGAGTCTTTGTATGGAATGTACATGTTTTGCGGCTGACAACTGGCTTAGCTGATAGTAAGGGCCTGAAAAGTCAGTTAGTTCCTTGAATAGGGATAGGATTTTATTTTATTTGGTTTTCTAAAGGTGACGATGGGCCTATTCGTATTATTTATCCCTGTAAATAAACCCCAAGTATAGAGAAATACAGCGTTTCCTGCCTCATTTGGGATAAAAGAGACTGCAATGTGGTGTCGGCATCACAATATATATATATATATATATATATATATATATATATATATATATATATATATATATATACAGCAGCGGCAGCTCTTATTCGAGCAAAAGCCGCCGGCTGCATGCGTCTGGGAAGCGGGTAGCCGCGGCGCGTGGCGGCGCACTGTGACGTCACAGTAACATGCGCGCCCGGCTTCCCCGTCTTCCCCGTCTTCCCCAGGCTTCCCCGACACCCCTGGAGATCAAATTAGGGTAAGCGGGGGTGCGGGGAAGCAGAGGGGCAGAGCAGAAGCCGGGTTCGTGGTCGGAAGGGGGGGTAATTGCGCCTAGTCCCGCCCCCAATCCCGCCATGCTTGGGCGGCCATGAGGAGCAGGGTCAAATCCAGTCGCCACGGGCCTGTAGGTGAATGGATTTGTCAAACACTGTATATATATGTAGCCCTTTCCCCCCCCCCCCTAAGTGAGATTGGGGTGAGTAGGTGTATCTGACTACTTCTCAGTGTGGTGCGGTACCTGTTGGCAACCAGGAGAGCTGAGCTTCCGCCACGGGGTACCTGGGGTATATACTTACACTCGGTGCAGTGCCTCCACTGATGAGGGATCCCAACGGGGTGGGAGTGTGCCCTCACCAGAACAACCATACAGTAAATACACACCGTGTGAATAAACAGTATTTCCTGAGCATGAACTGTAACTTCAATAACACTCTTTGCATAACATCAAACAATATATGAATAACAGTGCATCACTCTGAATGCATACCATCCCCTCACTCACATGTCCATCATCACATTCCCTTCAGTCTCTTGAGTGTCCACAACAGTAAAGAAAGTGCGAGTGTGAGGGATAGCGCTTCCCTGTGTTGGGGCCCGGTGGTGCACTTAATGTATACTACCTCCCTGACCAGTCCTGGTCAGGAAAATCCTGGGACTCAGCAACACCGCACAGTGATCCCACAGCATGCTGCGCTGCTCTCTGCAGGAATGGATGCACACGCTGACTCCACAGGGAAAAGAATCTCCAGACGGAATGATCCTTTATCACAGTCTCTGATACACGCTGTACTGACAGTCAGGTACTGTCAGACA